>NC_092114.1:9624908-9630300 GCF_045679555.1 Salvelinus alpinus
ACCAGATATACCCTGGTATTATGTAGTCATAAAGGAGACAGACCACCAGATATACCCTGGTATTATGTAGCCATGAGGAGACAGACCACCAGATATACCCTGGTATTATGTAGTCATGAGGAGACAGACCACCAGATATACCCTGGTATTATGTAGTCTAAAGGAGACAGACCACCAGATATACCCTGGTATTATGTAGCCATGAGGAGACAGACCACCAGATATACCCTGGTATTATGTAGTCATGAGGAGACAGACCACCAGATATACCCTGGTATTATGTAGTCATGAGGAGACAGACCACCAGATATACCCTGGTATTATGTAGTCATGAGGAGACAGACCACCAGATATACCCTGGTATTATGTAGCTGAGGAGACAGACCACCAGATATACCCTGGTATTATGTAGTCAAGGAGGAGACAGACCACCAGATATACCCTGGTATTATGTAGCCATGAGGAGACAGACCACCAGATATACCCTGGTATTATGTAGTCATGAGGAGACAGACCACCAGATATACCCTGGTATTATGTAGCTGAGGAGACAGACCACCAGATATACCCTGGTATTATGTGGCTGAGGAGACAGACCACCAGATATACCCTGGTATTATGTAGTCATGAGGAGACAGACCACCAGATATACCCTGGTATTATGTAGTCTAGAGGAGACAGACCACCAGATATACCCTGGTATTATGTAGCTGAGGAGACAGACCACCAGATATACCCTGGTATTATGTAGTCATGAGGAGACAGACCACCAGATATACCCTGGTATTTTGTAGCTGAGGAGACAGACCACCAGATATACCCTGGTATTATGTAGTCATGAGGAGACAGACCACCAGATATACCCTGGTATTATGTAGTCATGAGGAGACAGACCACCAGATATACCCTGGTATTATGTAGCCATGAGGAGACAGACCACCAGATATACCCTGGTATTATGTAGTCATGAGGAGACAGACCCCCAGATATACCCTGGTATTATGTAGTCTAAAGGAGACAGACCACCAGATATACCCTGGTATTATGTAGCCATGAGGAGACAGACCACCAGATATACCCTGGTATTATGTAGTCATGAGGAGACAGACCACCAGATATACCCTGGTATTATGTAGTCTAAAGGAGACAGACCACCAGATATACCCTGGTATTATGTAGCCATGAGGAGACAGACCACCAGATATACCCTGGTATTATGTAGTCATGAGGAGACAGACCACCAGATATACCCTGGTATTATGTAGTCATGAGGAGACAGACCACCAGATATACCCTGGTATTATGTAGTCATGAGGAGACAGACCACCAGATATACCCTGGTATTATGTAGCTGAGGAGACAGACCACCAGATATACCCTGGTATTATGTAGTCAAGGAGGAGACAGACCACCAGATATACCCTGGTATTATGTAGCCATGAGGAGACAGACCACCAGATATACCCTGGTATTATGTAGTCATGAGGAGACAGACCACCAGATATACCCTGGTATTATGTAGCTGAGGAGACAGACCACCAGTTATACCCTGGTATTATGTGGCTGAGGAGACAGACCACCAGATATACCCTGGTATTATGTGGCTGAGGAGACAGACCACCGGATATACCCTGGTATTATGTAGCCATGAGGAGACAGACCACCAGATATACCCTGGTATTATGTAGTCATGAGGAGACAGACCACCAGATATACCCTGGTATTATGTAGCTGAGGAGACAGACCACCAGATATACCCTGGTATTATGTAGTCATGAGGAGACAGACCACCAGATATACCCTGGTATTATGTAGCCATGAGGAGACAGACCACCAGATATACCCTGGTATTATGTAGTCATGAGGAGACAGACCACCAGATATACCCTGGTATTATGTAGTCATGAGGAGACAGACCACCAGATATACCCTGGTATTATGTATTCATGAGGAGACAGACCACCACATATACCCTGGTATTATGTAGCCATGAGGAGACAGACCACCAGATATACCCTGGTATTATGTAGCCATGAGGAGACAGACCACCAGATATACCCTGGTATTATGTAGCTGAGGAGACAGACCACCAGATATACCCTGGTATTATGTAGTCAAGGAGGAGACAGACCACCAGATATACCCTGGTATTATGTAGTCATGAGGAGACAGACCACCAGATATACCCTGGTATTATGTAGCTGAGGAGACAGACCACCAGATATACCCTGGTATTATGTAGTCAAGGAGGAGACAGACCACCAGATATACCCTGGTATTATGTAGCCATGAGGAGACAGACCACCAGATATACCCTGGTATTATGTAGTCATGAGGAGACAAACCACCAGATATACCCTGGTATTATGTAGCTGAGGAGACAGACCACCAGATATACCCTGGTATTATGTGGCTGAGGAGACAGAACACCAGATATACCCTGGTATTATGTAGTCATGAGGAGACAGACCACCAGATATACCCTGGTATTATGTAGTCTAGAGGAGACAGACCACCAGATATACCCTGGTATTATGTAGCTGAGGAGACAGACCACCAGATATACCCTGGTATTATGTAGTCATGAGGAGACAGACCACCAGATATACCCTGGTATTTTGTAGCTGAGGAGACAGACCACCAGATATACCCTGGTATTATGTAGTCATGAGGAGACAGACCACCAGATATACCCTGGTATTATGTAGTCATGAGGAGACAGACCACCAGATATACCCTGGTATTATGTAGCCATGAGGAGACAGACCACCAGATATACCCTGGTATTATGTAGTCATGAGGAGACAGACCCCCAGATATACCCTGGTATTATGTAGTCTAAAGGAGACAGACCACCAGATATACCCTGGTATTATGTAGCCATGAGGAGACAGACCACCAGATATACCCTGGTATTATGTAGTCATGAGGAGACAGACCACCAGATATACCCTGGTATTATGTAGTCTAAAGGAGACAGACCACCAGATATACCCTGGTATTATGTAGCCATGAGGAGACAGACCACCAGATATACCCTGGTATTATGTAGTCATGAGGAGACAGACCACCAGATATACCCTGGTATTATGTAGTCATGAGGAGACAGACCACCAGATATACCCTGGTATTATGTAGTCATGAGGAGACAGACCACCAGATATACCCTGGTATTATGTAGCTGAGGAGACAGACCACCAGATATACCCTGGTATTATGTAGTCATGAGGAGACAGACCACCAGATATACCCTGGTATTATGTAGTCAAGGAGGAGACAGACCACCAGATATACCCTGGTTTTATGTAGCCATGAGGAGACAGACCACCAGATATACCCTGGTATTATGTAGTCAAGGAGGAGACAGACCACCAGATATACCCTGGTATTATGTAGCCATGAGGAGACAGACCACCAGATATACCCTGGTATTATGTAGTCATGAGGAGACAAACCACCAGATATACCCTGGTATTATGTAGCTGAGGAGACAGACCACCAGATATACCCTGGTATTATGTGGCTGAGGAGACAGACCACCAGATATACCCTGGTATTATGTAGTCATGAGGAGACAGACCACCAGATATACCCTGGTATTATGTAGTCTAGAGGAGACAGACCACCAGATATACCCTGGTATTATGTAGCTGAGGAGACAGACCACCAGATATACCCTGGTATTATGTAGTCATGAGGAGACAGACCACCAGATATACCCTGGTATTTTGTAGCTGAGGAGACAGACCACCAGATATACCCTGGTATTATGTAGTCATGAGGAGACAGACCACCAGATATACCCTGGTATTATGTAGTCATGAGGAGACAGACCACCAGATATACCCTGGTATTATGTAGCCATGAGGAGACAGACCACCAGATATACCCTGGTATTATGTAGTCATGAGGAGACAGACCCCCAGATATACCCTGGTATTATGTAGTCTAAAGGAGACAGACCACCAGATATACCCTGGTATTATGTAGCCATGAGGAGACAGACCACCAGATATACCCTGGTATTATGTAGTCATGAGGAGACAGACCACCAGATATACCCTGGTATTATGTAGTCTAAAGGAGACAGACCACCAGATATACCCTGGTATTATGTAGCCATGAGGAGACAGACCACCAGATATACCCTGGTATTATGTAGTCATGAGGAGACAGACCACCAGATATACCCTGGTATTATGTAGTCATGAGGAGACAGACCACCAGATATACCCTGGTATTATGTAGTCATGAGGAGACAGACCACCAGATATACCCTGGTATTATGTAGCCATGAGGAGACAGACCACCAGATATACCCTGGTATTATGTAGTCAAGGAGGAGACAGACCACCAGATATACCCTGGTATTATGTAGCCATGAGGAGACAGACCACCAGATATACCCTGGTATTATGTAGTCATGAGGAGACAGACCACCAGATATACCCTGGTATTATGTAGCTGAGGAGACAGACCACCAGATATACCCTGGTATTATGTAGGCATGAGGAGACAGACCACCAGATATACCCTGGTATTATGTAGCCATGAGGAGACAGACCACCAGATATACCCTGGTATTATGTAGTCATGAGGAGACAGACCACCAGATATACCCTGGTATTATGTAGCATGAGGAGACAGACCACCAGATATACCCTGGTATTATGTAGTCATGAGGAGACAGACCACCAGATATACCCTGGTATTATGTAGCCATGAGGAGACAGACCACCAGATATACCCTGGTATTATGTAGTCATGAGGAGACAGACCACCAGATATACCCTGGTATTATGTAGTCATGAGGAGACAGACCACCAGATATACCCTGGTATTATGTATTCATGAGGAGACAGACCACCACATATACCCTGGTATTATGTAGCCATGAGGAGACAGACCACCAGATATACCCTGGTATTATGTAGTCAAGGAGGAGACAGACCACCAGATATACCCTGGTATTATGTAGCCATGAGGAGACAGACCACCAGATATACCCTGGTATTATGTAGCCATGAGGAGACAGACCACCAGATATACCCTGGTATTATGTAGCCATGAGGAGACAGACCACCAGATATACCCTGGTATTATGTAGCTGAGGAGACAGACCACCAGATATACCCTGGTATTATGTAGCTATGAGGAGACAGACCACCAGATATACCCTGGTATTATGTAGCTATGAGGAGACAGACCACCAGATATACCCTGGTATTATGTAGTCATGAGGAGACAGACCACCAGATATACCCTGGTATTATGTAGTCATGAGGAGACAGACCACCAGATATACCCTGGTATTATGTAGCTGAGGAGACAGACCACCAGATATACCCTGGTATTATGTAGTCATGAGGAGACAGACCACCAGATATACCCT
>NC_092114.1:9630400-9720400 GCF_045679555.1 Salvelinus alpinus
CTGACTTGCCTAGTTAAATAAAAAATAATTTGATCAAGAAGGAGAGTGAAGGAACTTTTTTAATTACTTCATGATACCAGTCAAATGTTTGGACACACCTACTCATTCAAGGGTTATTCAAGAGTTTTTCAATATTTTTACTATTTTCAACATGGGGGGGGGTCATTTTTGGATAAAGAAAAGACAGTAAAATCATCAGGAATTCAGCAAAACATTTGATAATTTCAGGAAATCTGTATTCCCCCCCCTCAAAAATAAGATGAGATCGTGTCTCAATTTAATCAAGGTGTGAAATGATTGTTATTTTCAGATACAATCTCATTTTGGGGCTTAACTGTAGTCAATTTACAGTGTATAAATTATTATCATTCTGTTCTGGACCAACAACCATTCGCTCAGACGAAAATTGTTCCGAGATTGAATCTAGATGCCTACCCCTAACTTATAGCCTACACAGGTTTCACATCTGGTGCTAATTCTAATAGTCATGTGACAGGGGGTTGGGCAACCAAGATACTTTATGAAGAGGAAACCAAGATACTTTATGAAGAGGAAACCAAGATACTTTATGAAGAGGAAACCAAGATACTTTATGAAGAGGAAGCCAAGATACTTTATGAAGAGGAAACCAAGATACTTTATGAAGAGGTAACCAAGATTATTTATGAAGAGGTAACCAAGGTACTTTATGAAGAGGTAACCAAGATACTTTATGAAGAGGAAACCAAGATACTTTATGAAGATACTTTATGAAGGGGAAACCAAGATAGTTTATGAAGAGGAAACCAAGATAGTTTATGAAGAGGAAACCAAGATACTATATGAAGAGGAAACCAAGATACTTTATGAAGAGGAAACCAAGATACTTTATGAAGATACTTTATGAAGGGGAAACCAAGATAGTTTATGAAGAGGAAACCAAGATACTATATGAAGAGGAAACCAAGATAGTTTATGAAGAGGAAACCAAGATACTATATGAAGAGGTAACCAAGATACTATATGAAGAGGTAACCAAGATACTTTATGAAGAGGTAACCAATATACTATATGAAGAGGTAACCAAGATACTTCATGAAGAGGTAACCAAGATACTATATGAAGAGGTAAGAAAGATACTTCATGAAGAGGTAACCAAGATACTATATGAAGAGGTAAGAAAGATACTTCATGAAGAGGGAACCAAGATACTATATGAAGAGGTAACCAAGATACTTCATGAAGAGGGACCCAATATACTTAATGATGAGGTAACAAAGATACTTTATGAAGAGGTAACAACTCTAATAGTGATGTGACTGGGGGGTTGGGTATCAGCGGTGCAGGGATGTACCAGCATTCTTTAAAGGGCCTGATGAAGTGAAATGACAATCGTCAGTGAAATTGAATTAGACTGAAAGCATGTAGACAGGAGTGGCCCTGCTCACCTTTGCCGTGGGAGGACTCTATCAGCCAGGTGCAGTTGAGGTTGTGAGGATAGAAGTCTGGAAACCCCGGAGAGAGGATGGTACCGGTGTTACCCTGAATATAACCTCCACACAACGCTGCAGAGAGAGGGAGGGGGAGGAGAGGGAGGCATAAAGAGAGGATGGTTAGATAGAGAGAGAGAGAGAGAGAGAGAAAGAGAGATAGAGAGCGAAAGAGAGAGAGAGAGAGAGAGAGAGAGAGAGAGAGAGAGAGAGAGAGAGAGAGAGAGAGAGAGAGAGAGAGAGAGAGAGAGCGAAAGAGCGAGCGAGAGAGCGAGAGAGCGAAAGAGCGAGCGAGAGAGCGAAAGAGCGAAAGAGAGAGCGAGAGAGCGAAAGAGAGAGCGAGAGAGCGAAAGAGAGAGCGAGAGAGCGAAAGAGAGAGCGAGAGAGCGAAAGAGAGAGCGAGAGAGCGAAAGAGAGAGAGAACGGGACAGAGAGGGACAGAGAGAGAGACAGACAGAGACAGTAATGGTAGATACTAGAACTACACTTAATGAAATGTCCCCAGGTTCCACCAGGCACTACAATGCAGTTTACTAGCAGTGCCCTTCTGAAGGACACATACAGAGAGGGGGATATCATCAATATCATTATACAGGAGGAGGAAATCAATACTGGCCTTAAATATAAAAGCCTTTACAGTCAAATAGGAAGGAGAGGCATAGATAAAACATATTTTACAGAGAAAAAAGAGAGATGACCATTTTAGAGGGCAGGAAACATCTTGAAAGACGTGTCTAGTTGCCAAATACTCATAGAATATAGTGAATATAGCGTCTCATAGAATATAGTGAATATAGCGTCTCATAGAATATAGTGAATATAGCGTCTCATAGAATATAGTGAATATAGCGTCTCATAGAATATAGTGAATATAGCGTCTCATAGAATATAGTGAATATAGCGTCTCATAGAATATAGTGAATATAGCGTCTCATAGAATATAGTGAATATAGCGTCTCATAGAATATAGTGAATATAGCGTCTCATAGAATATAGTGAATATAGCGTCTCATAGAATATAGTGAATATAGCGTCTCATAAAGAAGTACTGCGAAAAGGCTGTCACTTTAAGGATACATTCGGACATTACATAGCAGGGCCACTGATTTACGGTCCGTTTCAAGATTCCCCCCCCAACGGTTAAAGTTAGATATTGGGAAGTCATAAGATTATGCTATTATCCTAGCGTTACCGTATGATAAGGGCAACTTCCACCTGGAGCTAACCCGGGCGCCATTTTGTGAACAGAATTCAGAACCGGGCCGTACCATCACAGCTGGGCAGGGGTCGACTCCACTGGAAGTTTGGTTCACACTCCAGGGGTTCCGGGTCGCTGAGGGAATACCCCGCGTCACAGCTGAACGTTACCAAGGCACCCACGTAGAAGTCGTTGCCGTGGCGTTGGCCGTTGACGGGGATGCCAGGGTCGACACAGTGATCTGACTGTAGCTGTAGAGCTGAGGAGGAAAACACACATGGGTTATTATACAGGCACGCGCACACACACACACACACACACACACACACACACACACACACACACACACACACACACACACACACACACACACACACACAAGCACACACGCACGGGTTATTATACACACACACACACACACACACACACACACACACACACACACGCACACGCACACACACACACACACTCTTCCCTACGCCACAATACAACATCCATACTGATTGTGTCTGTCATTCTGTATTTCAGGCGAAACACGTATCTGAAATGGACCAGTGTAGCAGTGCGACATACTAAAAGGCATTTAATCAGTAGCATAACACACTAAGGCTGTGTACCAAAGGGCACACTATTCTCTACACCAAGAGGACCGCAATGGAAATAAGTCCCAGACTTCATTGTGTGTTCTCCTCCATGATTTAACTCGTGTGCACGTATGGCTTTTTCAAGTTGTATGTGTGCCTGTTTTTTTTGTTTTTAAATGTTTCGAATTAATAAACTAAACTAAAGTACTTTTGACCAGTGTCCATACGGAGAGAAGGGTGCCATTTGGGACGCAAACTAAAACTCTTGCACAACTTCCTGTCAGTTTTTGTTTTGAATCCAGGGACCAACTCAACGTGATCTCTCCCACACACATACCTGTCTCTGTTTCTGTCTGAGTGGGGCCGTAGCCATGGGGAATTATTACAGCCAAGCAGAGAGCGGTGGTGTGACTAAGGGTTACTAAGCGTTACTATGGGTAACTAGGGGTTACTAAGGGTTACCAAGGTGAGTCAGGTAAAGCAGAGAGCGATGGTGTGACTAAAGGTTACTAAGGGTTACTAAGGGTTACTAAGGGTTACTAAGGTGAGTCAGGTAAAGCAGAGAGCGATGGTGTTACTAAGGGTTACTAAGGATTACTAAGGGTTACTAAAGGTAACTCAGGGTTACTAAGGGTTACTAAGGATTACTAAGGGTACCGAAACCTTACTCACTAAGGTGAGTCAGGTAAAGCAGAAAGAGTTGGTGTGACTAATGGTTCCTAAGGGTTGCTAAGGGTTACTAAAGGTAACTAAGGGTTACTAAGGTGAGTCGGGTATACTTCAACTCTCACCTTGATGGATGACACTGTTTTTAAAAGTGTTTGTGTGTGTATTCGTGGCCCCATGTGAGAGTGTGTGTGTATTCGTGGCCCCATGTGAGAGTGTGTGTGTATTCGTGGCCCCATGTGAGAGTGTGTGTGTATTCGTGGCCACATGTGAGAGTGTGTGTGTATTCGTGGCTCCATGTGAGAGTGTGTGTGTATTCGTGGCCCCATGTGAGAGTGTGTGTGTATTCGTGGCTCCATGTGAGAGTGTGTGTGTATTCGTGGCCCCATGTGAGAGTGTGTGTGTATTCGTGGCCACATGTGAGAGTGTGTGAGAGTGTGTGTGTATTCGTGGCCCCATGTGAGAGTGTGTAATTATTAGATACATGGAAATGTTGTGTCTTAGAAGTCTGCACAGAGAAAAGGGAGCCCCCATTGACGATGATTTTAATATCACCTCCTTAATGTCAGCTCGTTAATATCAGCTCATTAATATCATCTCATGAATATCAGCTCATTAATGTCAGCTAATTAATATCAGCTCATTAATATCAGCTCATTAATATCAGCTCATTAATATCACCTCATTAATTACACCTCATTAATATCACCTCATTAATTACACCTCATTAATATCACCTCATTAATATCACCTCATTAATACCACCTCATTAATATCAGCTCATTAATATCAGCTCATTAATATCACTTCATTAATATCACCTCATTAATATCACCTCATTAATGTCAGCTCATTAATATAATCCCATTAATATGATTATTATTATTATTTTATATGGCATGATTATAGCTCAGTCAGGGACCTGGCATGATTATAACTCAGTCAGGGACCTGGCATGATTATAGCTCAGTCAGGGAACTAGCATGTTTATAGCTCAGTCAGGGACCTGGTATGATTATAACTCAGTCAGGGACCTGGTATGATTATAGCTCAGTCAGGGACCTGGCATGATTATAGCTCAGTCAGGGAACTAGCATGTTTATAGCTCAGTCAGGGACCTGGTATGATTATAACTCAGTCAGGGACCTGGCATGATTATAGCTCAGTCAGGGACCTGGCATGATTATAGCTCAGTCAGGGAACTAGCATGTTTATAGCTCAGTCAGGGACCTGGTATGATTATAACTCAGTCAGGGACCTGGCATGATTATAGCTCAGTCAGGGACCTGGCATGATTATAGCTCAGTCAGGGACCTGGTATGATTATAGCTCAGTCAGAGACCTGGCATTATTATAGCTCAGTCAGAGACCTGGCATGATTATAGCTCAGTCAGGGACCTGGCATGATTATATCCTTCTTTAGACTAGTTCAGTATCTGGAGCATCAGCATTTGTGGGTTCAATTACAGGCTCAAAATGGCCAGAACCAAAGAACTTTCTTCTGAAACGTGTCAGTATATTATTGTTCTGAGAAATGAAGGCTATTCCATGCAAGAAATTGCCAAGAAACTGAAGATCGCTGTGTACTACTCCCTTCACATAACAGCTCAAACTGGCTCTAACCAGAATAAAAAGAGGAGTGGGAGGCCCTTGTGCACAACTTGTCCTCAACTGACAGCTTCATTAAATAGTACCCGCAAAACACCAGTCTCAATGTCAACAGTGAAGAGGCGACTTCGGGATGCTGGCCTTCTAGGCAGAGTTCCTCTGTCCAGTGTCTGTGTTCTTTTCCCCATCTTAATCTTTTTTTTTTATTGGCCAGTCTGAGATATGGCTTATCTTTGCAACTCTGCCTAGGAGGCCAGCATCCCTGAGTCGCCTCTTCACTGTTGACGTTGAGACAATTGGTGTTAAAATACACCAGTTATGCTATTTGGGAACACCAGGCTGCTGATGTCATGCAGCCTGTCATTTTTGTTTTAATACTTTTTCATAACGACAAGTTTGATGTCGGACGACAATAGAATGTTCATGATGTCACCGTGGCAACTGTCTACAGACATGTCGATAGACGTAGTATAAACCATGCCTTCAGTCTTGAAACCTTTGGTCGTTTACAACTCCGTACTCACTCTGTTTAGCACATGGCCTCACATGTGAATCCTTAAAGAGATGGGTGGAGCTAAGGTTTAAGAGGGTGTGAACGATTCTGAATGGGTGTAGACAAAGAAGAGCTCACCAGTAGGTGTACCAAAATATTCAAGGGCCATTTTCTCAAAAGTGGGGTAACAAGTGTATCAACTTTCAAAGCAGAATTACTTTCCCATTGTTCCTCAACAGTAGTGTATGATACTTTTATCACAAAAACACAATTCAAATGTTGCTATATAAGACCGAAATGAGCCAAAAAAGTCAAATGTTTGGACACAATTACTCATTCCAGGATTTTTCTAAATGTTTTACTATTTTCTACATTGTAGAATAATAGTGAAAGACATCAAAACTATGAAATAACACATATGGAATCATGTAGTAAACAAAACAATTGTAGAAGAAATCAAAATATGTTTTATATTTGAGATTCTTCGAAGTAGCCAACCTTTTCTCTTGATGACAGCATTCCCTCAACCAGCTTCCAACACAGACAGTGTGGTGAAGAAGACACAACAGCGCCTCTTCAACTTCAGGAGGCTGAAGAAATGTGGCTTGTCACCTAAAACCCTCAAACTTATACAGATACACAATTGAAAGCATCCTGTCGGGCTGTATCACCGCCTGGTACAGGAACTGTGCAGCCCGCAACAGCTAGGCTCTCCAGAGGGGGGTGCGGTCTGCCCAACGTATCACCGGGGGCAAACTACCTGCCCTCCAGGACCAATGTCACAGGAAGGCCAACAAGATCATCAAGGACATCAACCACCTGAGCCACGGCCTGTTCACCCCGCTATCATCCAGAAGGCGAGGTCAGTACAGGTGCATCAAAGCTGGGACCGAGAGACTGAAAAACAGATTATCTCTCAAGGCCATCAGACTGTGAAACAGCCATCAGTAGCACATTATAGGCTGCTGCCTATAGGCATAGACTAGGAATCACTGGCCAAGGAATGGAACACTAGACACTTTATTAATGTTTACATATCTGGCATTACTCATCTCATGTGCATATACTGTATTCTATACTATTCTACTGTATCTTAGTTACTTATTAATGTTTACATATCTGGCATTACTCATTTCATATGTATATACTGTATTCTATTCTACTGTATCTTCGTCTATGTATTACTCATCTCATATGTATATACTGTATTCGTTACTATTCTACGGTGTCTTAATCCGTTCCACTCTGACATCGCTCGACCATATGTACAGTTGAAGTCGGAAGTTTACATACACCTTAGCCAAATACATTTCAACTCAGTTTTTCACAATTCCTGAAATTTATTTCAGAGTAAAAATTCCCTGTTTTAGGTCAGTTAGGACCACCACTTTATTTGAAGAATGTGAAATGTCAGAATAATAGTAGAGAGAATGATTTATTTCAGCTTTTATTTCTTTCATCACATTCCCAGTGAGTCAGAAGTTTACATACACTCAATTAGCATTTGGTAGCATTGCCTTTAACATTGTTTAACTTGGGTCAAACAATTTGGGTAGCCTTTCACAAGGTTCCCAAAATAAGTTGGGTGAATTTTGGCACATTCCTCCTGACAGAGCTAATGTAACTGAGTCAGGTTTGCAGGCCTCCTTGCTCTCACACGCTTTTTTCAGTTCTGCCCACACATTTTCTATGGGATTGAGGTCAGGGCTTTGTGATGGCCACTCCAATATCTTGACTTTGTTGTCCTTAAGCATTTTGGAAGTATGCTTGGGGTCATTGTCAGTTTGGAAGATCCATTTGTGACCAAGCTTTAACTTCCTGACTGATGTCTTGAGATGTTGCTTCAATACATCCACATAATTTCTCTGCCTCATGATGCCATCTATTTGTGAAGGGAACCAGTCCCTCCTGCAGCAAAGCACCCCCACAACATGATGCTGCCACCCCCGTGCTTCACAGTTGGGAAGGTGTTCTTCGGCTTGCAAGCCTCCCCCTTTTTCCTCCAAACATAACGATGGTCATTATGGCCAAACAGTTATATTTTTGTTTCATCAGACCAGAGGACTTTTCTCCAAAAAGTCTGATATTTGTCCCCATGTGCAGTTGCAAACTGTAGTCTGAGTTTTTTTATGGCAGTTTTGGAGCAGTGGCTTCTTCCTTGCTGAGCGGCCTTTCAGGTTATGTCGATATAGGACTCGTTTTACTGTGGATGTAGATACTTTTGTACCTGTTTCCTCCAGCATCTTCACAAGGTCGTTTGCTGAGGTCTTGGCTGATTTCTTTTTGATTTTCCCATGATGTCAAGCAAAGACGCACTGAGTTTGAAGGTAGGCCTTGAAATACATCCACAGGTACACCTCCAATTGACTCAAATTATGTCAGAAGCTTCTAAATCCATGACATAATTTTCTTGAATTTTTAAAGCTGTTTAAAGGCACAGTCAACTTAGTGTATGTAAACTTCTGACCCATTGGAATTGTGATACAGTGAATTATAAGTGAAATAATCTGTCTGTAAACAATTGTTGGAAAAATTACTTGTGTCATGTACAAAGTAGATGTCCTAACCGACTTGCCAAAACTATAGTTTGTTAACAAGAAATTTGTGGAGTGGTTGAAAAACGAGTTTTAATGACTCCAACCTAAGTGTTTGTAAACTTCCGACTTCAACTGTATATAGTCTTAATTCACTCCTACTTTGATTTGGGTGTATTAAGCATATGTTGTGTAGGTTGTTAGATATTACTTGTTAGATATTACTGCACTGTCTGAGCTAGAAGCACAAGCCTTTCATGCTAATCACGTGAATGTAACATTTGATTCTCTCAACAAGCTTCATGAGGTAGTCACCTGGAATGCATTACAATTAACAGGTGTGTTAAAAGTACATTTGTGGAATTTCTTTCCTTCTTCATGCGTTTTAGTCAATCAGTTGTACTGTGACAAGGAAGGGGTGGGTTTACAGAAGATAGCCCTATTTGGTAAAAGACCAAGTCCATATTATGGCAAGAACAGCTCAAATAAGCAAAGAGAAACAACAGTCCATCATTACTTTAAGATATGAAGGTCAGTCAATCCGGAAAATGTCAAGAACCTTGAAAGTTTCTTCAAGTGCAGTCACAAAAACCATCAAGCGCTATGATGAAACTGGCTCTCATGAGGACCGCCACAGGAAAGGAAGACCCAGAGTTACCTCTGCTGCAGAGGATAAGTTCATTAGAGTTACCAGCCTCAGAAATTGCAGCCCAAATAAATGCTTCACAGAGTTCAAGTAACAGACATATCTCAACATCAAATTTTAGATTTTTGACTCCAACCGCCGTGTCTTTGTTGGGATGGTTTGGGATGAGTTGGACCGCGGAGTGAAGGAAAAGCAGCCAACAAGTGCTCAGCATATGTGGGAACTCCTTCAAGACTGTTGGAAAAGCATTCCAGGTGAAGCTGGTTGAGAGAATGCCAAGAGTGTAAACAGCTGTCATCAAGGCAAAGGGTGGCTACTTTGAAGAATCTAAAATATAATTTGATTTGTTTAACACTATTTTGGTTACTACACAATTCCATATGTGTTATTTCATAGTTGTGATGTCTTCACTATTATTCTACAATGTAGAAAATAGTAAAAATAAAGAAAAACCCCAAAATGTGTCCAAACTTTTGACTGGTTCTATACATTATCGGCAGGTGATTTGTAATGGTGGGCTCTGTCAGGTAAAGCAAACTAATCTGGAATATATTTGGTTATACTTTTTGTCATTGAGGAAAGGAAGAAATGTAGGGATAATTTCAGAGTTTCTCAAATGGTTGTTCTGGATCCATTAGTAGTTATCGCAAATGTCTACTTGTTGGTGGCTAAGATGACCTAAAAAACAACAAACACAAAGTCTTACTCTCGTAACGGATGCGGAAGCCGATGTCTGAGTGGCTCTTGTCGGTGGAAAAGAGAAGGAACAGGAAGTTGGAGGTGCTGATGAGGAACTGGGGCACCTGGGTACCCTGGTAACTACCAATCAGAGGCGAGGAGGGGAACCGGCCGTCACGCACTTCCAGCACGTCATAGTTTACCTCAGTACGAAACCTGGGGGAACAACCAATGGGTTAACAGGAATCTGAGGGAACAACCAATAGGTGAACAGGAATCTGAGGGAACAACCAATGGGTGAACAGGAATCTGAGGGAACAACCAATGGGTGAACAGGAATCTGAGGGAACAACCAATGGGTGAACAGGAATCTGGGGGAACAACCAATGGGTGAACAGGAATCTGAGGGAACAACCAATGGGTGAACAGGAATCTGAGTGAACAACCAATGGGTGAACCGGAATCTGAGTAGGAACCAAATGTTGGTCAGTGTTTCCCAGGGGACCCTAATCACATTTGAACATATGTCACATTTAGAAATGTAATCTGTATTAGATATATATACACATACTAACCTGTATTAGAGATATATACACATACTAACCTGTATTAGAGATATATACACATACTAACCTGTATTAGAGATATATACACATACTAACCTGTATTAGTGATATATACACATACTAACCTGTATTAGAGATATATACACATACTAACCTGTATTAGTGATATATACACATACTAACCTGTATTAGAGATATATACACATACTAACCTGTATTAGAGATATATACACAGACTAACCTGTATTAGAGATATATACACATACTAACCTGTATTAGTGATATATACACATACTAACCTGTATTAGTGATATATACACATACTAACCTGTATTAGAGATATATACACATACTAACCTGTATTAGTGATATATACACATACTAACCTGTATTAGTGATATACACATACTAACCTGTATTAGAGATATATACACATACTAACCTGTATTAGTGATATATACACATACTAACCTGTATTAGTGATATACACACACTAATCGAATAATAAAGATCACCTCTGGATTCATATTTAGACGCAAATGTGGAAAGAAAAGCACCGTTTTTTGGTTTTGGAAGAAAATGTTTTTCCTAAATTGACAGCTTCCTGAGAGAATAAACAGCCTGGAGAAACTGTGTGTTGCCTGCTTGAGTGAGAAGGGACGGGGCTTGGTTTGGCCCGGGAGCTGGAGGCATGCAGTGGCTCCATGGAACTTGGTGGCTGTGGTAAAGTGAAGTCTAATTATTAGTAACAATTATTATCTGGGGGAGAAAAAATTAATTTTGAGGAGCACTGGTGCTCCCAAATACAAATGGCAGGTTGCACAGAAAAATATTTAGTAGCTCGCACTTTAGAGCCCTGAGAGTGAACGTGAGAGAGAGCGACAGAGCGAGAGAGCGAGAGGCAGAATGAAAGACATAAAAGGTAGAGAGGAAGAGGACAGTGCTGTGTCCTGACTCACTTGTCGAAAATGATCTTGATGGGGTATCCTGGCAGAGCCTCGATGACCCACTCACAGTTAAGAGCCTCCTTATAGAGCTCTGGCCAACCAGGGGACAGGATGATACCACTAGGAGCCTTCAGATCACCTCCACACGGAGCTGAGGAAAAGGGGAAGAGAAGAGGTCAGGGCGGATGGATATGTGAAGAGGGAGGAGGGAGAGAGAAGGAGAGGGAGGAAGGAGAGGAGGGAAGAGATGAGAGAGATTAAAGGAAAGAGCAGGAGGGGTGGAGACAGAGAATATAGTAGAGGGAGAGATGGAGACAGAGAATATATTAGAGGGAGAGGTGGAGACAGAGAATATATTAGAGGGAGAGGTGGAGACAGAGAATATATTAGAGAGGGAGAGGTGGAGACAGAGAATATATTAGAGAGAGAGGTGGAGACAGAGAATATATTAGCGAGGTGGAGACAGAGAATATATTAGAGAGAGAGAGAGAGAGGTGGAGACAGAGAATATATTAGAGAGAGAGAGGTGGAGACAGAGAATATATTAGAGAGGGAGAGGTGGAGACAGAGAATATATTAGAGAGGGAGAGGTGGAGACAGAGAATATATTAGAGAGAGAGAGGTGGAGACAGAGAATAAATTAGAGAGAGAGAAGTGGAGACAGAGAATATATTAGAGGGAGAGAGAGGTGGAGACAGAGAATATATTAGAGAGAGAGAGGTGGAGACAGAGAATATATTAGAGAGAGAGAGGTGGAGACAGAGAATATATTAGAGAGGGAGAGGTGGAGACAGAGAATATATTAGAGAGGGAGAGGCGGAGACAGAGAATATATTAGAGAGAGAGAGGTGGAGACAGAGAATATATTAGAGAGAGAGAGGTGGAGACAGAGAATATATTAGAGAGAGAAGTGGAGACAGAGAATATATTAGAGAGGGAGGTGGAGACAGAGACTATATTAGAGAGGGAGAGGTGGAGACAGAGAATATATTAGAGAGAGAGAGGTGGAGACAGAGAATATATTAGAGAGAGAGAGGTGGAGACAGAGAATATATTAGAGAGGGAGAGGTGGAGACAGAGAATATATTAGAGAGGGAGAGGTGGAGACAGAGAATATATTAGAGAGAGAGAGGTGGAGACAGAGAATATATTAGAGGGAGAGGTGGAGACAGAGAATATATTAGAGGGAGAGGTGGAGACAGAGAATATATTAGAGAGAGAGAGGTGGAGACAGAGAATATATTAGAGAGGGAGAGGTGGAGACAGAGAATATATTAGAGAGGGAGAGGTGGAGACAGAGAATATATTAGAGAGGGAGAGGTGGAGACAGAGAATATATTAGAGAGAGAGAGGTGGAGACAGAGAATATATTAGAGAGAGAGAGGTGGAGACAGAGACTATATTAGAGGGAGAGAGAGACTATATTAGAGAGAGAGAGGTGGAGACAGAGAATATATTAGAGAGGGAGAGGTGGAGACAGAGAATATATTAGAGAGGGAGAGGTGGAGACAGAGAATATATTAGAGAGGGAGAGGTGGAGACAGAGAATATATTAGAGAGGGAGAGGTGGAGACAGAGAATATATTAGAGAGGGAGAGGTGGAGACAGAGAATATATTAGAGAGGGAGAGGTGGAGACAGAGAATATATTAGAGAGAGAGAGGTGGAGACAGAGAATATATTAGAGGGAGAGGTGGAGACAGAGAATATATTAGAGGGAGAGGTGGAGACAGAGAATATATTAGAGAGAGAGAGGTGGAGACAGAGAATATATTAGAGAGGGAGAGGTGGAGACAGAGAATATATTAGAGAGGGAGAGGTGGAGACAGAGAATATATTAGAGAGAGAGAGGTGGAGACAGAGAATATATTAGAGGGAGAGAGAGGTGGAGACAGAGACTATATTAGAGAGAGAGAGGTGGAGACAGAGAATATATTAGAGAGAGAGAGGTGGAGACAGAGAATATATTAGAGAGGGAGAGGTGGAGACAGAGAATATATTAGAGAGTGAGAGGTGGAGACAGAGAATATATTAGAGAGAGAGGTGGAGACAGAGAATATATTAGAGAGGGAGAGGTGGAGACAGAGAATATATTAGAGGGAGAGAGAGGTGGAGACAGAAACTATATTAGAGAGAGAGAGGTGGAGACAGAGAATATATTAGAGAGGGAGAGGCGGAGACAGAGAATATATTAGAGAGGGAGAGGCGGAGACAGAGAATATATTAGAGAGAGAGAGGTGGAGACAGAGAATATATTAGAGAGGGAGAGGTGGAGACAGAGAATATATTAGAGAGAGAGAGGTGGAGACAGAGAATATATTAGAGAGGGAGAGGTGGAGACAGAGAATATATTAGAGAGGGAGAGGTGGAGACAGAGAATATATTAGAGAGAGAGAGGTGGAGACAGAGAATATATTAGAGAGGGAGAGGTGGAGACAGAGAATATATTAGAGAGGGAGAGGTGGAGACAGAGAATATATTAGCGAGAGAGAGGTGGAGACAGAGAATATATTAGAGAGAGAGAGGTGGAGACAGAGACTATATTAGAGGGAGAGAGAGGTGGAGACAGAGACTATATTAGAGAGAGAGAGGTGGAGACAGAGAATATATTAGAGAGGGAGAGGTGGAGACAGAGAATATATTAGAGAGGGAGAGGTGGAGACAGAGAATATATTAGCGAGGGAGAGGTGGAGACAGAGAATATATTAGAGAGGGAAAGGTGGAGACAGAGAATATATTAGAGAGAGAGAGGTGGAGACAGAGAATATATTAGAGAGGGAGAGGTGGAGACAGAGAATATATTAGAGAGGGAGAGGTGGAGACAGAGAATATATTAGCGAGAGAGAGGTGGAGACAGAGAATATATTAGAGAGAGAGAGGTGGAGACAGAGACTATATTAGAGGGAGAGAGAGGTGGAGACAGAGACTATATTAGAGAGAGAGAGGTGGAGACAGAGAATATATTAGAGAGGGAGAGGTGGAGACAGAGAATATATTAGAGAGGGAGAGGTGGAGACAGAGAATATATTAGCGAGGGAGAGGTGGAGACAGAGAATATATTAGAGAGGGAGAGGTGGAGACAGAGAATATATTAGAGAGAGAGAGGTGGAGACAGAGAATATATTAGAGAGGGAGAGGTGGAGACAGAGAATATATTAGAGAGGGAGAGGTGGAGACAGAGAATATATTAGAGAGAGAGAGGTGGAGACAGAGACTATATTAGAGAGAGAGGTGGAGACAGAGACTATATTAGAGGGAGAGAGAGACTATATTAGAGAGAGAGAGTTGGAGACAGAGAATATATTAGAGAGGGAGAGGTGGAGACAGAGAATATATTAGAGAGGGAGAGGTGGAGACAGAGAATATATTAGAGAGGGAGAGGTGGAGACAGAGAATATTATATGAGAGGGAGAGGTGGAGACAGAGAATATATTAGAGAGGGAGAGGTGGAGACAGAGAATATATTAGAGAGAGAGAGGTGGAGACAGAGAATATATTAGAGAGAGAGAGGTGGAGACAGAGACTATATTAGAGAGGGAGAGGCGGAGACAGAGAATATATTAGAGAGAGAGAGGTGGAGACAGAGAATATATTAGAGAGAGAGAGGTGGAGACAGAGAATATATTAGAGGGAGAGATGGAAACAGAGAATATATTAGAGAGGGAGAGGTGGAGACAGAGAATATATTAGAGAGAGAGAGGTGGAGACAGAGAATATATTAGAGAGGGAGAGGTGGAGACAGAGAATATATTAGAGAGGGAGAGGTGGAGACAGAGAATATATTAGAGAGAGAGAGGTGGAGACAGAGAATATATTAGAGGGAGAGAGAGGTGGAGACAGAGACTATATTAGAGAGAGAGAGGTGGAGACAGAGAATATATTAGAGAGAGAGAGGTGGAGACAGAGAATATATTAGAGAGGGAGAGGTGGAGACAGAGAATATATTAGAGAGTGAGAGGTGGAGACAGAGAATATATTAGAGAGAGAGGTGGAGACAGAGAATATATTAGAGAGAGAGAGGTGGAGACAGAGAATATATTAGAGGGAGAGGTGGAGACAGAGAATATATTAGAGAGAGAGGTGGAGACAGAGAATATATTAGAGGGAGAGAGATGGAGACAGAGAATATATTAGAGGGAGAGGTGGAGACAGAGAATATATTAGAGGGAGAGAGAGGTGGAGACAGAGACTATATTGGAGAGAGAGAGGTGGAGACAGAGAATATATTAGAGGGGGAGAGGCGGAGACAGAGAATATATTAGAGAGGGAGAGGCGGAGACAGAGAATATATTAGAGAGAGAGAGGTGGAGACAGAGAATATATTAGAGAGGGAGAGGTGGAGACAGAGAATATATTAGAGAGAGAGAGGTGGAGACAGAGAATATATTAGAGAGAGAGAGATGGAGACAGAGAATATATTAGAGGGAGAGGTGGAGACAGAGAATATATTAGAGGGAGAGAGAGGTGGAGACAGAGACTATATTGGAGAGAGAGAGGTGGAGACAGAGAATATATTAGAGGGGGAGAGGCGGAGACAGAGAATATATTAGAGAGGGAGAGGCGGAGACAGAGAATATATTAGAGAGAGAGAGGTGGAGACAGAGAATATATTAGAGAGGGAGAGGTGGAGACAGAGAATATATTAGAGAGAGAGAGGTGGAGACAGAGAATATATTAGAGAGGGAGAGGTGGAGACAGAGAATATATTAGAGAGGGAGAGGTGGAGACAGAGAATATATTAGAGAGAGAGAGGTGGAGACAGAGACTATATTAGAGGGAGAGAGAGACTATATTAGAGAGAGAGAGTTGGAGACAGAGAATATATTAGAGAGGGAGAGGTGGAGACAGAGAATATATTAGAGAGGGAGAGGTGGAGACAGAGAATATATTAGAGAGGGAGAGGTGGAGACAGAGAATATTATATGAGAGGGAGAGGTGGAGACAGAGAATATATTAGAGAGGGAGAGGTGGAGACAGAGAATATATTAGAGAGAGAGAGGTGGAGACAGAGAATATATTAGAGAGAGAGAGGTGGAGACAGAGACTATATTAGAGAGGGAGAGGCGGAGACAGAGAATATATTAGAGAGAGAGAGGTGGAGACAGAGAATATATTAGAGAGAGAGAGGTGGAGACAGAGAATATATTAGAGGGAGAGATGGAAACAGAGAATATATTAGAGAGGGAGAGGTGGAGACAGAGAATATATTAGAGAGAGAGAGGTGGAGACAGAGAATATATTAGAGAGGGAGAGGTGGAGACAGAGAATATATTAGAGAGGGAGAGGTGGAGACAGAGAATATATTAGAGAGAGAGAGGTGGAGACAGAGAATATATTAGAGGGAGAGAGAGGTGGAGACAGAGACTATATTAGAGAGAGAGAGGTGGAGACAGAGAATATATTAGAGAGAGAGAGGTGGAGACAGAGAATATATTAGAGAGGGAGAGGTGGAGACAGAGAATATATTAGAGAGTGAGAGGTGGAGACAGAGAATATATTAGAGAGAGAGGTGGAGACAGAGAATATATTAGAGAGAGAGAGGTGGAGACAGAGAATATATTAGAGGGAGAGGTGGAGACAGAGAATATATTAGAGAGAGAGGTGGAGACAGAGAATATATTAGAGGGAGAGAGATGGAGACAGAGAATATATTAGAGGGAGAGGTGGAGACAGAGAATATATTAGAGGGAGAGAGAGGTGGAGACAGAGACTATATTGGAGAGAGAGAGGTGGAGACAGAGAATATATTAGAGGGGGAGAGGCGGAGACAGAGAATATATTAGAGAGGGAGAGGCGGAGACAGAGAATATATTAGAGAGAGAGAGGTGGAGACAGAGAATATATTAGAGAGGGAGAGGTGGAGACAGAGAATATATTAGAGAGAGAGAGGTGGAGACAGAGAATATATTAGAGAGAGAGAGATGGAGACAGAGAATATATTAGAGGGAGAGGTGGAGACAGAGAATATATTAGAGGGAGAGAGAGGTGGAGACAGAGACTATATTGGAGAGAGAGAGGTGGAGACAGAGAATATATTAGAGGGGGAGAGGCGGAGACAGAGAATATATTAGAGAGGGAGAGGCGGAGACAGAGAATATATTAGAGAGAGAGAGGTGGAGACAGAGAATATATTAGAGAGGGAGAGGTGGAGACAGAGAATATATTAGAGAGAGAGAGGTGGAGACAGAGAATATATTAGAGAGGGAGAGGTGGAGACAGAGAATATATTAGAGAGGGAGAGGTGGAGACAGAGAATATATTAGAGAGAGAGAGGTGGAGACAGAGAATATATTAGAGAGAGAGAGGTGGAGACAGAGACTATATTAGAGGGAGAGAGAGGTGGAGACAGAGACTATATTAGAGAGAGAGAGGTGGAGACAGAGAATATATTAGAGAGAGAGAGGTGGAGACAGAGAATATATTAGAGGGAGAGGTGGAGACAGAGAATATATTAGAGAGAGAGAGGTGGAGACAGAGAATATATTAGAGAGAGAGAGTTGGAGACAGAGAATATATTAGAGAGAGAGAGGTGGAGACAGAGAATATATTAGAGGGAGAGGTGGAGACAGAGAATATATTAGAGGGAGAGAGAGGTGGAGACAGAAACTATATTAGAGAGAGAGAGGTGGAGACAGAGAATATATTAGAGAGGGAGAGGCGGAGACAGAGAATGATTAGAGAGGGAGAGGCGGAGACAGAGAATATATTAGAGAGAGAGAGGTGGAGACAGAGAATATATTAGAGAGGGAGAGGTGGAGACAGAGAATATATTAGAGAGAGAGAGGTGGAGACAGAGAATATATTAGAGAGAGAGAGGTGGAGACAGAGACTATATTAGAGGGAGAGAGAGGTGGAGACAGAGACTATATTAGAGAGAGAGAGGTGGAGACAGAGAATATATTAGAGAGAGAGAGGTGGAGACAGAGAATATATTAGAGGGAGAGGTGGAGACAGAGAATATATTAGAGAGAGAGAGGTGGAGACAGAGAATATATTAGAGAGAGAGAGTTGGAGACAGAGAATATATTAGAGAGAGAGAGGTGGAGACAGAGAATATATTAGAGGGAGAGGTGGAGACAGAGAATATATTAGAGGGAGAGAGAGGTGGAGACAGAAACTATATTAGAGAGAGAGAGGTGGAGACAGAGAATATATTAGAGAGGGAGAGGCGGAGACAGAGAATATATTAGAGAGGGAGAGGCGGAGACAGAGAATATATTAGAGAGAGAGAGGTGGAGACAGAGAATATATTAGAGAGGGAGAGGTGGAGACAGAGAATATATTAGAGAGAGAGAGGTGGAGACAGAGAATATATTAGAGAGGGAGAGGTGGAGACAGAGAATATATTAGAGAGGGAGAGGTGGAGACAGAGAATATATTAGCGAGAGAGAGGTGGAGACAGAGAATATATTAGAGAGAGAGAGGTGGAGACAGAGACTATATTAGAGGGAGAGAGAGGTGGAGACAGAGACTATATTAGAGAGAGAGAGGTGGAGACAGAGAATATATTAGAGAGGGAGAGGTGGAGACAGAGAATATATTAGAGAGAGAGAGGTGGAGACAGAGAATATATTAGAGAGGGAGAGGTGGAGACAGAGAATATATTAGAGAGGGAGAGGTGGAGACAGAGAATATATTAGAGAGAGAGAGGTGGAGACAGAGAATATATTAGAGAGGGAGAGGTGGAGACAGAGAATATATTAGAGAGGGAGAGGTGGAGACAGAGAATATATTAGCGAGAGAGAGGTGGAGACAGAGAATATATTAGAGAGAGAGAGGTGGAGACAGAGACTATATTAGAGGGAGAGAGAGGTGGAGACAGAGACTATATTAGAGAGAGAGAGGTGGAGACAGAGAATATATTAGAGAGGGAGAGGTGGAGACAGAGAATATATTAGAGAGGGAGAGGTGGAGACAGAGAATATATTAGCGAGGGAGAGGTGGAGACAGAGAATATATTAGAGAGGGAAAGGTGGAGACAGAGAATATATTAGAGAGAGAGAGGTGGAGACAGAGAATATATTAGAGAGGGAGAGGTGGAGACAGAGAATATATTAGAGAGGGAGAGGTGGAGACAGAGAATATATTAGCGAGAGAGAGGTGGAGACAGAGAATATATTAGAGAGAGAGAGGTGGAGACAGAGACTATATTAGAGGGAGAGAGAGGTGGAGACAGAGACTATATTAGAGAGAGAGAGGTGGAGACAGAGAATATATTAGAGAGGGAGAGGTGGAGACAGAGAATATATTAGAGAGGGAGAGGTGGAGACAGAGAATATATTAGCGAGGGAGAGGTGGAGACAGAGAATATATTAGAGAGGGAGAGGTGGAGACAGAGAATATATTAGAGAGAGAGAGGTGGAGACAGAGAATATATTAGAGAGGGAGAGGTGGAGACAGAGAATATATTAGAGAGGGAGAGGTGGAGACAGAGAATATATTAGAGAGAGAGAGGTGGAGACAGAGACTATATTAGAGAGAGAGGTGGAGACAGAGACTATATTAGAGGGAGAGAGAGACTATATTAGAGAGAGAGAGTTGGAGACAGAGAATATATTAGAGAGGGAGAGGTGGAGACAGAGAATATATTAGAGAGGGAGAGGTGGAGACAGAGAATATATTAGAGAGGGAGAGGTGGAGACAGAGAATATTATATGAGAGGGAGAGGTGGAGACAGAGAATATATTAGAGAGGGAGAGGTGGAGACAGAGAATATATTAGAGAGAGAGAGGTGGAGACAGAGAATATATTAGAGAGAGAGAGGTGGAGACAGAGACTATATTAGAGAGGGAGAGGCGGAGACAGAGAATATATTGAGAGAGAGAGAGGTGGAGACAGAGAATATATTAGAGAGAGAGAGGTGGAGACAGAGAATATATTAGAGGGAGAGATGGAAACAGAGAATATATTAGAGAGGGAGAGGTGGAGACAGAGAATATATTAGAGAGAGAGAGGTGGAGACAGAGAATATATTAGAGAGGGAGAGGTGGAGACAGAGAATATATTAGAGAGGGAGAGGTGGAGACAGAGAATATATTAGAGAGAGAGAGGTGGAGACAGAGAATATATTAGAGGGAGAGAGAGGTGGAGACAGAGACTATATTAGAGAGAGAGAGGTGGAGACAGAGAATATATTAGAGAGAGAGAGGTGGAGACAGAGAATATATTAGAGAGGGAGAGGTGGAGACAGAGAATATATTAGAGAGTGAGAGGTGGAGACAGAGAATATATTAGAGAGAGAGGTGGAGACAGAGAATATATTAGAGAGAGAGAGGTGGAGACAGAGAATATATTAGAGGGAGAGGTGGAGACAGAGAATATATTAGAGAGAGAGGTGGAGACAGAGAATATATTAGAGGGAGAGAGATGGAGACAGAGAATATATTAGAGGGAGAGGTGGAGACAGAGAATATATTAGAGGGAGAGAGAGGTGGAGACAGAGACTATATTGGAGAGAGAGAGGTGGAGACAGAGAATATATTAGAGGGGGAGAGGCGGAGACAGAGAATATATTAGAGAGGGAGAGGCGGAGACAGAGAATATATTAGAGAGAGAGAGGTGGAGACAG
Source organism: Salvelinus alpinus (assembly GCF_045679555.1). Classification (NCBI taxonomy): domain Eukaryota; kingdom Metazoa; phylum Chordata; class Actinopteri; order Salmoniformes; family Salmonidae; genus Salvelinus; species Salvelinus alpinus. Next base: position 9,651,357 of record NC_092114.1, read on the forward strand.
AGAATATATTAGAGAGGGAGAGGTGGAGACAGAGAATATATTAGAGAGAGAGAGGTGGAGACAGAGAATATATTAGAGAGAGAGAGATGGAGACAGAGAATATATTAGAGGGAGAGGTGGAGACAGAGAATATATTAGAGGGAGAGAGAGGTGGAGACAGAGACTATATTGGAGAGAGAGAGGTGGAGACAGAGAATATATTAGAGGGGGAGAGGCGGAGACAGAGAATATATTAGAGAGGGAGAGGCGGAGACAGAGAATATATTAGAGAGAGAGAGGTGGAGACAGAGAATATATTAGAGAGGGAGAGGTGGAGACAGAGAATATATTAGAGAGAGAGAGGTGGAGACAGAGAATATATTAGAGAGGGAGAGGTGGAGACAGAGAATATATTAGAGAGGGAGAGGTGGAGACAGAGAATATATTAGAGAGAGAGAGGTGGAGACAGAGAATATATTAGAGAGAGAGAGGTGGAGACAGAGACTATATTAGAGGGAGAGAGAGGTGGAGACAGAGACTATATTAGAGAGAGAGAGGTGGAGACAGAGAATATATTAGAGAGAGAGAGGTGGAGACAGAGAATATATTAGAGGGAGAGGTGGAGACAGAGAATATATTAGAGAGAGAGAGGTGGAGACAGAGAATATATTAGAGAGAGAGAGTTGGAGACAGAGAATATATTAGAGAGAGAGAGGTGGAGACAGAGAATATATTAGAGGGAGAGGTGGAGACAGAGAATATATTAGAGGGAGAGAGAGGTGGAGACAGAAACTATATTAGAGAGAGAGAGGTGGAGACAGAGAATATATTAGAGAGGGAGAGGCGGAGACAGAGAATGATTAGAGAGGGAGAGGCGGAGACAGAGAATATATTAGAGAGAGAGAGGTGGAGACAGAGAATATATTAGAGAGGGAGAGGTGGAGACAGAGAATATATTAGAGAGAGAGAGGTGGAGACAGAGAATATATTAGAGAGAGAGAGGTGGAGACAGAGACTATATTAGAGGGAGAGAGAGGTGGAGACAGAGACTATATTAGAGAGAGAGAGGTGGAGACAGAGAATATATTAGAGAGAGAGAGGTGGAGACAGAGAATATATTAGAGGGAGAGGTGGAGACAGAGAATATATTAGAGAGAGAGAGGTGGAGACAGAGAATATATTAGAGAGAGAGAGTTGGAGACAGAGAATATATTAGAGAGAGAGAGGTGGAGACAGAGAATATATTAGAGGGAGAGGTGGAGACAGAGAATATATTAGAGGGAGAGAGAGGTGGAGACAGAAACTATATTAGAGAGAGAGAGGTGGAGACAGAGAATATATTAGAGAGGGAGAGGCGGAGACAGAGAATATATTAGAGAGGGAGAGGCGGAGACAGAGAATATATTAGAGAGAGAGAGGTGGAGACAGAGAATATATTAGAGAGGGAGAGGTGGAGACAGAGAATATATTAGAGAGAGAGAGGTGGAGACAGAGAATATATTAGAGAGGGAGAGGTGGAGACAGAGAATATATTAGAGAGGGAGAGGTGGAGACAGAGAATATATTAGCGAGAGAGAGGTGGAGACAGAGAATATATTAGAGAGAGAGAGGTGGAGACAGAGACTATATTAGAGGGAGAGAGAGGTGGAGACAGAGACTATATTAGAGAGAGAGAGGTGGAGACAGAGAATATATTAGAGAGGGAGAGGTGGAGACAGAGAATATATTAGAGAGGGAGAGGTGGAGACAGAGAATATATTAGAGAGGGAGAGGTGGAGACAGAGAATATATTAGAGGGAGAGGTGGAGACAGAGAATATATTAGAGAGAGAGAGGTGGAGACAGAGAATATATTAGAGAGGGAGAGGTGGAGACAGAGAATATATTAGAGAGAGAGAGGTGGAGACAGAGAATATATTAGAGAGGGAGAGGTGGAGACAGAGAATATATTAGAGAGGGAGAGGTGGAGACAGAGAATATATTAGAGAGAGAGAGGTGGAGACAGAGAATATATTAGAGAGAGAGAGGTGGAGACAGAGACTATATTAGAGGGAGAGAGAGACTATATTAGAGAGAGGGAGTTGGAGACAGAGAATATATTAGAGAGGGAGAGGTGGAGACAGAGAATATATTAGAGAGGGAGAGTTGGAGACAGAGAATATATTAGAGAGGGAGAGGTGGAGACAGAGGATATATTAGAGAGGGAGAGGTGGAGACAGAGAATATATTAGAGAGGGAGAGGTGGAGACAGAGAATATATTAGAGAGAGAGAGGTGGAGACAGAGAATATATTAGAGAGAGAGAGGTGGAGACAGAGAATATATTAGAGGGAGAGATGGAGACAGATAATATATTAGAGAGGGAGAGGTGGAGACAGAGAATATATTAGAGAGAGAGAGGTGGAGACAGAGAATATATTAGAGAGGGAGAGGTGGAGACAGAGAATATATTAGAGAGGGAGAGGTGGAGACAGAGAATATATTAGAGAGAGAGAGGTGGAGACAGAGAATATATTAGAGAGGGAGAGGTGGAGACAGAGAATATATTACAGAGAGAGAGGTGGAGACAGAGAATATATTAGAGGGAGAGAGAGGTGGAGACAGAGACTATATTAGAGAGAGAGAGGTGGAGACAGAGAATATATTAGAGAGAGAGAGGTGGAGACAGAGAATATATTAGAGAGGGAGAGGTGGAGACAGAGAATATATTAGAGAGTGAGAGGTGGAGACAGAGAATATATTAGAGAGAGAGGTGGAGACAGAGAATATATTAGAGAGAGAGAGGTGGAGACAGAGAATATATTAGAGGGAGAGGTGGAGACAGAGAATATATTAGAGAGAGAGAGGTGGAGACAGAGAATATATTAGAGGGAGAGGTGGAGACAGAGAATATATTAGAGGGAGAGAGAGGTGGAGACAGAGACTATATTAGAGAGAGAGAGGTGGAGACAGAGAATATATTAGAGAGGGAGAGGCGGAGACAGAGAATATATTAGAGAGGGAGAGGCGGAGACAGAGAATATATTAGCAAGAGAGAGGTGGAGACAGAGAATATATTAGAGAGAGAGAGGTGGAGACAGAGACTATATTAGAGGGAGAGAGAGGTGGAGACAGAGACTATATTAGAGAGAGAGAGGTGGAGACAGAGAATATATTAGAGAGGGAGAGGTGGAGACAGAGAATATATTAGAGAGGGAGAGGTGGAGACAGAGAATATATTAGCGAGGGAGAGGTGGAGACAGAGAATATATTAGAGAGGGAGAGGTGGAGACAGAGAATATATTAGAGAGAGAGAGGTGGAGACAGAGAATATATTAGAGAGGGAGAGGTGGAGACAGAGAATATATTAGAGAGGGAGAGGTGGAGACAGAGAATATATTAGAGAGAGAGAGGTGGAGACAGAGAATATATTAGAGAGAGAGAGGTGGAGACAGAGACTATATTAGAGGGAGAGAGAGACTATATTAGAGAGAGAGAGTTGGAGACAGAGAATATATTAGAGAGGGAGAGGTGGAGACAGAGAATATATTAGAGAGGGAGAGGTGGAGACAGAGAATATATTAGAGAGGGAGAGGTGGAGACAGAGAATATATTAGAGAGGGAGAGGTGGAGACAGAGAATATATTAGAGAGGGAGAGGTGGAGACAGAGAATATATTAGAGAGAGAGAGGTGGAGACAGAGAATATATTAGAGAGAGAGAGGTGGAGACAGAGAATATATTAGAGGGAGAGATGGAGACAGAGAATATATTAGAGAGGGAGAGGTGGAGACAGAGAATATATTAGAGAGAGAGAGGTGGAGACAGAGAATATATTAGAGAGGGAGAGGTGGAGACAGAGAATATATTAGAGAGGGAGAGGTGGAGACAGAGAATATATTAGAGAGAGAGAGGTGGAGACAGAGAATATATTAGAGGGAGAGAGAGGTGGAGACAGAGACTATATTAGAGAGAGAGAGGTGGAGACAGAGAATATATTAGAGAGAGAGAGGTGGAGACAGAGAATATATTAGAGAGGGAGGGGTGGAGACAGAGAATATATTAGAGAGTGAGAGGTGGAGACAGAGAATATATTAGAGAGAGAGGTGGAGACAGAGAATATATTAGAGAGAGAGAGGTGGAGACAGAGAATATATTAGAGGGAGAGGTGGAGACAGAGAATATATTAGAGAGAGAGAGGTGGAGACAGAGAATATATTAGAGAGAGAGAGGTGGAGACAGAGAATATATTAGAGGGAGAGTCTGAGACAGAGAATATATTAGAGGGAGAGAGAGGTGGAGACAGAGACTATATTAGAGAGAGAGAGGTGGAGACAGAGAATATATTAGAGAGGGAGAGGCGGAGACAGAGAATATATTAGAGAGAGAGAGGTGGAGACAGAGAATATATTAGAGAGAGAGAGGTGGAGACAGAGAATATATTAGAGAGGGAGAGGCGGAGACAGAGAATATATTAGAGAGAGAGAGGCGGAGACTGAGAATATATTAGAGAGAGAGGTGGAGACAGAGAATATATTAGAGAGGGAGAGGTGGAGACAGAGAATATATTAGCGAGGGAGAGGTGGAGACAGAGAATATATTAGAGGGAGAGATGGAGACAGAGAATATATTAGAGAGGGAGAGGTGGAGACAGAGAATATATTAGAGAGAGAGAGGTGGAGACAGAGAATATATTAGAGAGGGAGATGTGGAGACAGAGAATATATTAGAGAGAGAGAGGTGGAGACAGAGAATATATTAGAGAGGGAGATGTGGAGACAGAGAATATATTAGAGAGAGAGAGGTGGAGACAGAGAATATATTAGAGAGGGAGAGGTGGAGACAGAGAATATATTAGAGAGGGAGAGGTGGAGACAGAGAATATATTAGAGAGGGAGAGGTGGAGACAGAGAATATATTACAGAGAGAGAGGTGGAGACAGATAATATATTAGAGAGGGAGAGGTGGAGACAGAGAATATATTAGAGAGAGAGAGGTGGAGACAGAGAATAAATTAGAGAGAGAGAGGTGGAGACAGAGAATATATTAGAGAGAGAGAGGTGGAGACAGAGAATATATTAGAGAGAGAGAGGTGGAGACAGAGAATATAGTAGAGAGGGAGAGGTGGAGACAGAGAATATATTAGAGAGGGAGAGGTGGAGACAGAGAATATATTAGAGAGAGAGGTGGAGACAGAGAATATATTAGAGAGGGAGGTGGAGACAGAGAATATATTAGAGAGAGAGAGGTGGAGACAGAGAATATATTAGAGAGGGAGAGGTGGAGACAGAGAATATATTAGAGAGGGAGAGGTGGAGACAGAGAATATATTAGAGAGGGAGAGGTGGAGACAGAGAATATATTAGAGAGAGAGAGGTGGAGACAGAGAATATATTAGAGAGGGAGGTGGAGACAGAGAATATATTAGAGAGAGAGAGGTGGAGACAGAGAATATATTAGAGAGGGAGAGGTGGAGACAGAGAATATATTAGAGAGAGAGAGGTGGAGACAGAGAATATATTAGAGGGAGAGTTGGAGACAGAGAATATATTAGAGAGAGAGAGGTGGAGACAGAGAATATATTAGAGAGAGAGAGGTGGAGACAGAGAATATATTAGAGGGAGAGGTGGAGACAGAGAATATATTAGAGAGGGAGGTGGAGACAGAGAATATATTAGAGAGAGAGAGGTGGAGACAGAGAATATATTAGAGAGAGAGAGCTGGAGACAGAGAATATATTAGAGGGAGAGGTGGAGACAGAGAATATATTAGAGAGAGAGAGGTGGAGACAGAGAATATATTAGAGAGGGAGGTGGAGACAGAGAATATATTAGAGAGGGAGAGGTGGAGACAGAGAATATATTAGAGAGAGAGCTGGAGACAGAGAATATATTAGAGAGAGAGAGGTGGAGACAGAGAATATATTAGAGAGAGAGAGGTGGAGACAGAGAATATATTACAGAGGGAGGTGGAGACAGAATATATTAGAGAGGGAGAGGTGGAGACAGAGAATATATTAGAGAGGGAGGTGGAGACAGAGAATATATTAGAGAGAGAGAGGTGGAGACAGAGAATATATTAGAGAGAGAGAGGTGGAGACAGAGAATATATTAGAGGGAGAGGTGGAGACAGAGAATATATTAGAGAGGGAGAGGTGGAGACAGAGAATATATGAGAGAGAGAGAGGTGGAGACAGAGAATATATTAGAGAGAGAGAGGCGGAGACAGAGAATATATTAGAGAGGGAGAGGTGGAGACAGAGAATATATTAGAGAGAGAGGTGGAGACAGAGACTATATTAGAGAGAGAGAGGTGGAGACAGAGAATATATTAGAGAGAGAGAGGTGGAGACAGAGACTATATTAGAGAGAGAGAGGTGGAGACAGAGAATATATTAGAGAGAGAGAGGTGGAGACAGAGAATATATTAGAGGGAGAGGTGGAGACAGAGAATATATTAGAGAGGGAGAGGTGGAGACAGAGAATATATTAGAGAGAGAGAGGTGGAGACAGAGAATATATTAGAGAGAGAGAGGCGGAGACAGAGAATATATTAGAGAGGGAGGTGGAGACAGAGAATATATTAGAGAGGGAGAGGTGGAGACAGAGAATATATTAGAGAGGGAGGTGGAGACAGAGAATATATTAGAGAGAGAGAGGTGGAGACAGAGAATATATTAGAGAGGGAGGTGGAGACAGAGAATATATTAGAGAGAGAGAGGTGGAGACAGAGAATATATTACAGAGGGAGGTGGAGACAGAGAATATATTAGAGAGAGAGAGGTGGAGACAGAGAATATATTAGAGAGAGAGAGGTGGAGACAGAGAATATATTAGAGAGGGAGAGGCGGAGACAGAGAATATATTAGAGAGAGAGGTGGAGACAGAGAATATATTAGAGAGTGAGAGGTGGAGACAGATAATATATTAGAGGGAGAGGTGGAGACAGAGAATATATTAGAGAGGGAGAGGTGGAGACAGAGAATATATTAGAGAGTGAGAGGTGGAGACAGAGAATATATTAGAGGGAGAGGTGGAGACAGAGAATATATTAGAGAGGGAGAGGTGGAGACAGAGAATATATTAGAGAGAGAGAGGTGGAGACAGAGAATATATTAGAGAGAGAGGTGGAGACAGAGAATATATTAGAGAGAGAGGTGGAGACAGAGAATATATTAGAGGGAGAGGTGGAGACAGAGAATATATTAGAGAGGGAGAGGTGGAGACAGAGAATATATTAGAGAGAGAGGTGGAGACAGAGAATATATTAGAAAGAGAGAGGTGGAGACAGAGAATATATTAGAGGGAGAGGTGGAGACAGAGAATATATTAGAGAGGGAGGTGGAGACAGAGAATATATTAGAGAGAGAGAGGTGGAGACAGAGAATATATTAGAGAGAGAGAGGTGGAGACAGAGAATATATTAGAGGGAGAGGTGGAGACAGAGAATATATTAGAGAGGGAGAGGTGGAGACAGAGAATATATTAGAGAGAGAGAGGTGGAGACAGAGAATATATTAGAGAGAGAGAGGTGGAGACAGAGAATATATTAGAGAGGGAGGTGGAGACAGAGAATATATTAGAGAGGGAGAGGTGGAGACAGAGAATATATTAGAGAGGGAGGTGGAGACAGAGAATATATTAGAGAGAGAGAGGTGGAGACAAAGAATATATTAGAGAGAGAGAGGTGGAGACAGAGAATATATTAGAGGGAGAGGTGGAGACAGAGAATATATTAGAGAGGGAGAGGTGGAGACAGAGAATATATTAGAGAGAGAGAGGTGGAGACAGAGAATATATTAGAGAGAGAGAGGCGGAGACAGAGAATATATTAGAGAGGGAGAGGTGGAGACAGAGAATATATTAGAGAGAGAGGTGGAGACAGAGACTATATTAGAGAGAGAGAGGTGGAGACAGAGAATATATTAGAGAGAGAGAGGTGGAGACAGAGACTATATTAGAGAGAGAGGTGGAGACAGAGAATATATTAGAGAGTGAGAGGTGGAGACAGAGAATATATTAGAGAGAGAGAGGTGGAGACAGAGAATATATTAGAGGGAGAGGTGGAGACAGAGAATATATTAGAGAGGGAGAGGTGGAGACAGAGAATATATTAGAGAGAGAGAGGTGGAGACAGAGAATATATTAGAGAGAGAGAGGCGGAGACAGAGAATATATTAGAGAGGGAGAGGTGGAGACAGAGAATATATTAGAGAGAGAGAGGTGGAGACAGAGAATATATTAGAGAGAGAGAGGTGGAGACAGAGAATATATTAGAGGGAGAGGTGGAGACAGAGAATATATTAGAGAGGGAGAGGTGGAGACAGAGAATATATTAGAGAGAGAGAGGTGGAGACAGAGAATATATTAGAGAGAGAGAGGCGGAGACAGAGAATATATTAGAGAGGGAGAGGTGGAGACAGAGAATATATTAGAGAGAGAGGTGGAGACACAGACTATATTAGAGAGAGAGAGGTGGAGACAGAGAATATATTAGAGAGAGAGAGGTGGAGACAGAGAATATATTAGAGAGGGAGGTGGAGACAGAGAATATATTAGAGAGAGAGAGGTGGAGACAGAGAATATATTAGAGAGGGAGGTGGAGACAGAGAATATATTAGAGAGAGAGAGGTGGAGACAGAGAATATATTAGAGAGAGAGAGGTGGAGACAGAGAATATATTAGAGGGAGAGGTGGAGACAGAGAATATATTAGAGAGGGAGAGGTGGAGACAGAGAATATATTAGAGAGAGAGAGGTGGAGACAGAGAATATATTAGAGAGAGAGGTGGAGACAGAGAATATATTAGAGAGGGAGAGGTGGAGACAGAGAATATATTAGAGGGAGAGGTGGAGACAGAGAATATATTAGAGAGAGAGGTGGAGACAGAGAATATATTAGAGAGGGAGAGGTGGAGACAGATAATATATTAGAGGGAGAGGTGGAGACAGAGAATATATTAGAGAGGGAGGTGGAGACAGAGAATATATTAGAGAGGGAGAGGTGGAGACAGAGAATATATTAGAGAGAGAGGTGGAGACAGAGAATATATTAGAGGGAGAGAGGTGGAGACAGAGAATATATTAGAGAGAGAGGTGGAGACAGAGAATATATTAGAGGGAGAGGTGGAGACAGAGAATATATTAGAGGGAGAGGTGGAGACAGAGAATATATTAGAGAGGGAGAGGTGGAGACAGAGATATATTAGAGAGAGGTGGAGACAGAGAATATATTAGAGGGAGAGGTGGAGACAGAGAATATATTAGAGAGGGAGGTGGAGACAGAGAATATATTAGAGAGGGAGAGGTGGAGACAGAGAATATATTAGAGAGAGAGGTGGAGACAGAGAATATATTAGAGGGAGAGGTGGAGACAGAGAATATATTAGAGAGGGAGGTGGAGACAGAGAATATATTAGAGAGGGAGAGGTGGAGACAGAGAATATATTAGAGAGAGAGGTGGAGACAGAGAATATATTAGAGGGAGAGGTGGAGACAGAAAATATATTAGAGGGAGAGGTGGAGACAGAGAATATATTAGAGAGGGAGGTGGAGACAGAGAATATATTAGAGAGAGAGGTGGAGACAGAGAATATATTAGAGGGAGAGGTGGAGACAGAGAATATATTAGAGGGAGAGGTGGAGACAGAGAATATATTAGAGAGGGAGGTGGAGACAGAGAATATATTAGAGAGGGAGAGGTGGAGACAGAGAATATATTAGAGAGAGAGGTGGAGACAGAGATATATTAGAGAGAGGTGGAGACAGAGAATATATTAGAGGGAGAGGTGGAGACAGAGAATATATTAGAGAGAGAGGTGGAGACAGAGAATATATTAGAGAGGGAGAGGTGGAGACAGATAATATATTAGAGGGAGAGGTGGAGACAGAGAATATATTAGAGAGGGAGGTGGAGACAGAGAATATATTAGAGAGGGAGAGGTGGAGACAGAGAATATATTAGAGAGAGAGGTGGAGACAGAGAATATATTAGAGGGAGAGAGGTGGAGACAGAGAATATATTAGAGAGAGAGGTGGAGACAGAGAATATATTAGAGGGAGAGGTGGAGACAGAGAATATATTAGAGGGAGAGGTGGAGACAGAGAATATATTAGAGAGGGAGAGGTGGAGACAGAGATATATTAGAGAGAGGTGGAGACAGAGAATATATTAGAGGGAGAGGTGGAGACAGAGAATATATTAGAGAGGGAGGTGGAGACAGAGAATATATTAGAGAGGGAGAGGTGGAGACAGAGAATATATTAGAGAGAGAGGTGGAGACAGAGAATATATTAGAGGGAGAGGTGGAGACAGAGAATATATTAGAGAGGGAGGTGGAGACAGAGAATATATTAGAGAGGGAGAGGTGGAGACAGAGAATATATTAGAGAGAGAGGTGGAGACAGAGAATATATTAGAGGGAGAGGTGGAGACAGAGAATATATTAGAGGGAGAGGTGGAGACAGAGAATATATTAGAGAGGGAGGTGGAGACAGAGAATATATTAGAGAGGGAGAGGTGGAGACAGAGAATATATTAGAGAGAGAGGTGGAGACAGAGATATATTAGAGAGAGGTGGAGACAGAGAATATATTAGAGGGAGAGGTGGAGACAGAGAAAATATTATACAGTACATCTCAGTCATGTACTGTATGTGTCCACTGTGTTCAATGTGTTAAATGTGTCCACTGTGTTCAATGTGTTCATCAATCAATCACATGGATTTATAAAGCTCTTTTTACATCAGCAGATGTCAGTGCTTCATACAGAAACCCAGCCTAAAAACCCAAAGAGCAAACAATGCAGACGTAGAAGCACGGTGGCTAGGAAATAGAAAGGCCAGAACCTAGGAAGAAACCTAGAGAGGAACCAGGCAACGAGGGGTGGCCAGTCCTCTTCTGGCTGTGCTGGGTAGAGAGGAACCAGGCTATGAGGGGTGGCCAGTCCTCTTCTGGCTGTGCCGGGTGGAGATTATAACAGAACTATGCCAAGATGTTCAAACGTTCATAGATGACCAGCAGGGTCAGATAATAATAATCACAGTGGTTGTAGAGGGTTCAAAAGGGAAGTGTGTCCAATATGTTCACTGTCATGGAAATGGTTGACAATTACTGGAGCTCAAGGTCAAACATTACTTCAGAGACTGACTGAAGGTCAAACATTACTTCAGAAACTGACTGGAGATCAGACATTACTTCAGAGACTGACTGAAAGTCAAACATTACTTCAGAGACTGACTGAAGGTCAAACATTACTTCAGAGACTGACTGGAGTTCAAACATTACTTCAGAGACTGACTGAAGGTCAAACATTACTTCAGAGACTGACTGAAGGTCAAACATTACTTCAGAGACTGACTGGAGGTCAAACATTACTTCAGAGACTGACTGAAGGTCAAACATTACTTCAGAGACTGACTGGAGATCAGACATTACTTCAGAGACTGAGTGAAGGTCAAACATTACTTCAGAGACTGACTGGAGTTCAAACATTACTTCAGAGACTGAGTGAAGGTCAAACATTACTTCAGAGACTGACTGAAGGTCAAACATTACTTCAGAGACTGACTGAAGGTCAAACATTACTTCAGAGACTGACTGGAGATCAGACATTACTTCAGAGACTGAGTGAAGGTCAAACATTACTTCAGAAACTGACTGGAGGTCAAACATTACTTCAGAGACTGAGTAGAGGTCAAACATTACTTCAGAGACTGAGTAGAGGTCAAACATTACTTCAGAGACTGAGTAGAGGTAAAACATTACTTCAGAGACTGACTGGAAGTCAAACATTACTTCAGAGACTGACTGGAGGTCAAACATTACTTCAGAGACTGACTGGAGGTCAAACATTACTTCAGAGACTGACTGGAGGTCAAACATTACTTCAGAGACTGAGTAGAGATCAAACATTACTTCAGAGACTGAGTAGAGGTCAAACATTACTTCAGAGACTGAGTGGAGGTCAAACATTACTTCAGAGACTGACTGGAGGTCAAACATTACTTCAGAGACTGAGTAGAGGTTAAACATTACTTCAGAGACTGAGTAGAGGTCAAACATTACTTCAGAGACTGACTGGAGGTCAAACATTACTTCAGAGACTGAGTAGAGATCAAACATTACTTCAGAGACTGAGTAGAGGTCAAACATTACTTCAGAGACTGACTAGAGGTCAAACATTACTTCAGAGACTGACTGGAGGTCAAACATTACTTCAGAGACTGAGTAGAGGTCAAACATTACTTCAGAGACTGAGTAGAGGTCAAACATTACTTCAGAGACTGACTGGAGGTCAAACATTACTTCAGAGACTGAGTAGAGATCAAACATTACTTCAAAGACTGAGTAGAGGTCAAACATTACTTCAGAGACTGACTGGAGGTCAAACATTACTTCAGAGACTGACTGGAGGTCAAACATTACTTCAGAGACTGAGTAGAGGTCAAACATTACTTCAGAGACTGAGTAGAGGTCAAACATTACTTCAGAGACTGAGTGGAGGTCAAACATTACTTCAGAGACTGAGTAGAGGTCAAACATTACTTCAGAGACTGAGTAGAGGTCAAACATTACTTCAGAGACTGACTGGAGGTCTAACATTACTTCAGAGACTGACTGGAGGTCTAACATTACTTCAGAGACTGACTGGAGGTCAAACATTACTTCAGAGACTGAGTGGATGGGTGGCTGGAAAGAGAAGGGTGGAAGGGTGTGTGTGTGTGCGTGTGTGTGTGCGTAAGTGCGTGTATCACACAGAACAGAACCCACTTTGATCATCACACAACAGTACATGCTACGAGACGTGCATGGCTGTTCGCTAATGTGCCTGTGTACATGTTTCTAAATGTCATTGATTAACATATATCTGTGACAACAATACTAAGCTGACACAATTATGTATTTCATAATTAAACATAAACCACTTACATCATCACACAACAGACAGGATGTTCAAACCCTCTCTCTCTCTCTCTCTCTCTCTCTCTCTCTCTCTCTCTCTCTCTCTCTCTCTCTCTCTCTCTCTCTCTCTCTCTCACTCACTCACTCACTCACTCACTCACTCACTCACTCACTCACTCACTCACTCACTCACTCACTCACTCACTCACTCACTCACTCACTCACTCTCTCTCTCATTATTACTGATAATCAGACTAGTCCTCCTTATCACTCCCCTTTCTGTCTATTCAGCATGAAGCAAAACCCAGACCCACTCCACAACACGGCACCGAAGCGTTGTGGTCGTATGTCATCTTCTGTTGTGATTGAAACCAGACTTTACGCCACAATGCTGCTCCTGGATAGACGGTCTCAGGAGGACTCTAGCTAGCGCTCAAGCAGCTCTCGATGACAAAGAGGGGACATCTGTAATGCCCCACTTCAATTAGCATGAACAAAAAGCCTGATGAGGCCCTTACGGAGGAGTGCTAACGCTAGTAGCATCATATTAGATATTCATTGACTCTTAGGAAGAGCGCTAACGCTAGTAGCATCATATTAGATATTCATTGACTCTTAGGAAGAGCGCTAACGCTAGTAGCATCATATTAGATATTCATTGACTCTTAGAGAGAGCGCTAACACTAGTAGCATCATATTAGATATTCATTGACTCTTAGGAAGAGCGCTAACGCTAGTAGCATCATATTAGATATTCATTGACTCTTAGAGAGAGCGCTAACGCTAGTAGCATCATATTAGATATTCATTGACTCTTAGAGAGAGCGCTAACACTAGTAGCATCATATCAGATATGCATTGACTCTTAGGAGGAGTGCTAACACTAGTAGCATCATATTAGATATTCATTGACTCTTAGGAAGAGCGCTAACGCTAGTAGCATCATATTAGATATTCATTGACTCTTAGAGAGAGCGCTAACACTAGTAGCATCATATTAGATATTCATTGACTCTTAGGAAGAGCGCTAACGCTAGTAGCATCATATTAGATATTCATTGACTCTTAGAGAGAGCGCTAACACTAGTAGCATCATATTAGATATTCATTGACTCTTAGGAAGAGCGCTAACGCTAGTAGCATCATATTAGATATTCATTGACTCTTAGAGAGAGCGCTAACGCTAGTAGCATCATATTAGATATTCATTGACTCTTAGAGAGAGCGCTAACACTAGTAGCATCATATCAGATATGCATTGACTCTTAGGAGGAGTGCTAACACTAGTAGCATCATATTAGATATTCATTGACTTTTAGTAGGGACGCCAAAATTCAGCCTGCTGCACAGACCCTATAGACGCTCTAGTCTAGGGTGCCTGGGTAAATTGTTCTTAGGAGCATTTTAAAACTCTCTCCATGGTTAAGGTAGGAAGAAATATATGTAATTATTGTAAAAATGTGCGCGTGTGCTACATTTACTATCGTCGTATACAATCTAACAATGTAGAATTATTTTGTCATGTTTAATTATGTTATGTTATTATATAATGCACTTGGCTGCACCACAAGCTTGCCGAGGTCTAAGGCACTGCACCTTAGTGCTAGAGGCATCACTACAGACCCTGGTTTGATTCCAGGCTGTATCTCAACCGGCCGTGATTGGGAGTCCCATAAGGCGCTGCACAATTGGTCCAGCGTCGTCCGGGTTTGTGTTTGGCCGGGGTAGGCCGTCATTGTAAATAAAGAATGTGTTCTTTAACTGACTTGCCAGGTTAAATAAAGGTTAAATAAAAAATAAAAAAATACATACATTTTCACCATCCAAAAAGATATATTGCGTTCCACTTGAATCAAAAAGGGTGTCTTCTACAACTTGTCACGCCCTGACCGTAGATTGCTTTGTATATTTCTATTCTTTGTTTGGTCAGGGTGTGATGTGGGTGGGCATTCAATGTTTGTATGTCTATGTTTTCTATTTCTATTCTGTTTGGCCTGGTATGGTTCCCAATCAGAGGCAGCTGTCAATCGTTGTCTCTGATTGAGAACCATACTTAGGTAGCCTGTTTTCCCACTTTGGTTGTGGGTGGTTGTTTCCTGTTTAGTGTTTTGTTGCACCTTGCAGAACTGTTTCGTCTGTCGTTTTGTTGTTTTTTTGTTCGAGTGTTCATCTTTATTAAAAGTATTATGGATACGTACCACGCTGCACTTTGGTCCTCTTCTCCTTCTCCCGACGACAATCGTGACACAACTAGTGATTAGTCCCAGATTATTCTACAAATTGTCACCTAACCAGTGATTATTACCAAATTCTTCTATAATTTGTCACCTAACCAGTGATAATTACCAAATTCTTCAATAATTTGTCCTCTAACCAGTGATTTGTCCCAAATTATTCTACAAATTGTCCCCTAACCAGTGATTAGTCCCAGATTATTCTACAAATTGTCCCCTAACCAGTGATTAGTCCCAGATTATTCTACAAATTGTCCCCTAACCAGTGATTAGTCCCAGATTATTCTACAAATTGTCCTCTAACCAGTGATTAGTCCCATATTCATCAGTCATTTATGACCCACTGGCTCGATTCGTTTTTATGTAGCAAAATTTGAAATGTTTTTTTTTTTTTACATTGGATAAAAGTAGAGACTCAAACGTAGAAAATTGTCAATCACACTCTAGAGATGAGGAACAATGGGAAAGTAATTCAGCTTTGAAAATGGTTTAACTTGTAATCTCACTTTTGAGAAAATGGCCCTTGAATGTTGTGGTACACCTACTGGAGAGCGCTTTTCTTTGTCTACACCCATTCAGCATCGTTCACACCCTCTTAAGCTTTAGCCCCACCCATCTCTTTAAGGATTCACATGTGAAGCTGTGCACTAAACAACCAAAGATTTCAAGACTAAAGGCTAGCTTGCTAGCTACTTCCAGACACAAATGAGGGAACAGCTCATTTTGACAATTTTACTCACCCTAGTAGAGCTCGTTAGGCTGTCTTCATGTTATCCAGAGCATTGGGGACTGTAACTGAGCTGCTTGCAACAATTTAATTATATATTTTTGCCAATGTTTACTGACACCGGACCATATTCAACGGGTGTTAAGTGTTTGTAAATTCGTCAGTTATTCTGCACTCTGGTACACTCAGACGAGTGGTCTGAAATTGGAGTAGATAGCCAGAGTGAATTTACCAGCTAAGTCTATTGACAGTTGTCGCAATGACATCATGAACATTCTATTGAAATTGTTACTTGCGTAGTGGAGTCTTTTGTTTAGACAAACAGCTAGCTAGCAGGTAGCTATACAGGTTCAATGTTAGCTAGCTAGGTTATAACTGGAAATGCAAATGGCTCCGAGATACGAATAATATTACCACACAGATCATACATGTAACTTTAGCTAGCTAGCTAACAGTACACTTTAACTTCTTTGATATAGGGGGCAGCATTTTCACTTTAGGATGAATTGCGTGCCCATAGTGAACTGCCTCCTACTCTGTCCCAGATGCTAATATATGCATATTATTATTACTATTGGATAGAAAACACCCTGAAGTTTCTAAAACTGTTTGAATGATGTCTGTGAGTATAACAGAACTCATATGGCAGGCAAAAACCTGAGAAAAAATCCAAACAGGAAGTGAGAATTCGGAGACTGGTCGATGTTAAAGTCATCGCCTATTCAATTCCCTGTAATATATGGATCTGCTTGCACTTCCTATGCCTTCCACTAGATGTCATCAGTCTGTAGAACGTGGAATGAAGCCTCTAGTGTGAAGTGGGGCCAGATGGGAGGTGTTTCAGTCATTGGTCTGGCAGATTGCCAGTTCTTGGTCAGGCTCTTTCCTCATGATATCGCCTTGCGTTCCATAACTTCTACAGACATGAAGGAATGCTCCGGTTGGAACGTTATTGGATATATATATGATAACAACATCCTGAAGATTGATTCTCTACTAAGTTTGACCAGTTTATTCGACATGTAATATACGTTTTTGAAGTTTTCGTCCGACGTTTGCCTGCATCTGCGCAAGCGTTTGGACACGTGTACTACACATGCTAGCAAAAGTAGCTAATTGGACATAAGTAATGGACATTATCGAACAAAACAACGATTTATTGTGGAACTAGGATTCCTGGCACTGCATTCTGATGTAGATAATCAAAGGTAAGGGAATATTTATGATGTAATTTCGTATTTCTGTTGACTCCAACATGGCGGAGAAATGTTGTTAAATCTGAGCGCCGTCTCAGATTATTGCATGGTTTGCTTTTTACGTAAAGTTGTTTTGAAATCTGACACAGCGGTTGCATTAAGAACAAGTGTATCTTTAATTATGTGTAAAACATGTATCTTTCATCAAAGTTTATGATGAGTATTTCAGTTATTTGACGTGGCTCTCTGCAATTTCTCCGGATATTTTGGAGGCATTTCTGAACATGGCGCCAATGTAACCCGAGATTTGTGGATATAAATATGCATATTATCGAACAAAACATAAATGTATTGTGTAACATGATGTCCTATGAGTGTCATCTGATGAAGATGTTCAAAGGTTAGTGATTAATTTTATCTCTATTTCTGCTTTTTGTGACTACTATCTTTTGCGGGCGAAATGGCTGTGTTTTTCTGTGGCTATGTACTGAGGATTATCATCAACTAGCATGTGATGCTAATATGACTAGGATTATCATCAACTAGCATGGGATGCTAATATGACTAGGATTATCATCAACTAGCATGGGATGCTAATATGACTAGGATTATCATCAACTAGCATGGGATGCTAATATGACTAGGATTATCATCAACTAGCATGGGATGCTAATATGACTAGGATTATCATCAACTAGCATGTGATGATAATATGACTAGGATTATCATCGACTAGCATGGGTTGCTAATATGACTAGGATTATCATCAACTAGCATGGGATGCTAATATGACTAGGATTATCATCAACTAGCATGGGATGCTAATATGACTAGGATTATCATCAACTAGCATGGGTTGCTAATATATGACTAGGATTATCATCAACTAGCATGGGTTGCTAATATGACTAGGATTATCATCAACTAGCATGGGATGCTAATATGACTAGGATTATCATCAACTAGCATGGGATGCTAATATGACTAGGATTATCATCAACTAGCATGGGATGATAATACGACTGTGTCTTTAGCTGCTAAACAATGAAAGAAAGTTGATTGTAAAACCAATAGAACATGAGAGAAAAAGGCTAGTGAGAAATAGGCAAGAGAGAAATAGGATAGAGAGAGAAATAGCATAGAGAGAAATAGGCTCGAGAGAAATAGGACAGAGAGAAATAGGCAAGAGAGAAATAGGATAGAGAGAAATAGGATAGAGAGAAATAGGCTAGTTAGAAGCAAGGAAAGACATTCCTCATAATATGAAATCAAATGTTCAGGTTTCAAACAATGAAGTAATTCTTCCAAATGCAGAGGCTATTGACTCCAGCTCACTGCAAAGTGGTGTGTGATGATGCACCGCAGCCTGCCTACAATTGTCTATCCACTTCAACGGTGAATGGGAAGCACAATTACCAGTTGAGACATAACGAGAAGATCTTTTTAAATCGTTGCCATCAAAACTGTTTTTTTTTTTTACACGCGATTGGATTTAGAATTGTTGCACAATGATAGGGCTTATTAAAGCACGTTTGACGAGCTGTGGCAGCAGATCTAGCAATGTCTGACACATTTTCATCTGATAAATATTCTGTTAATTAAAGGAAAATGTACTTGATACAATTGTGATGTGTTGTAGTCTCACTTAGCTACTTAACATTAATGCAATAATTGTAAATTGCTCTGGATAAAAGCGTCTGCTAAATGACTGTTAAACGTATATAGAGACAAATATATAAAAGGAAAGTTGAGGAGGGAATGTCTGCTGTCACCTTCACAGCGTGAGAACAACATGGAGGAAAGAGGGACAGAAGGACAGAAAGATGACAAGACAGAAATAGCCTCCATTCCTCTCCTCTCACCTTCACAGCGTGGTACAGCGTTGTCCCAGACCACGTTTCCATCCTTCAGGATACAGGAGACCGTCTGGGAGCCATGGGTCTTCACAAAGCCCTCCTCACACAGGAAGGAGATGGAGCTGCCCAGCTGAAGGTTCTCACCAAACCTCTTCCCATTCACTGGAACGCCCGGGTCCGGACACTCGTTGTGGCGGAACGCTGGAGAGAGAGAGAGAGAGAGAGAGAGAGAGAGAGAGAGAGAGAGAGAGAGAGAGAGAGAGAGAGAGAACCTCAACACCACATGTAACTTCCACAAAGCTGTAAACGATCTGAAAGACAAGGCAAGAAGGGCATTCTATGCCATCAAAAGGAACATAAATTTCAACATACCAATTAGGATCTGGCTAAAAATACTTGAATCAGTCATAGAGCCCATTGCCCTTTATGGTTGTGAGGTCTGGGGTCCGCTCACCAACCAAGATTTCACAAAATGGGACAAACACCAAATTGAGACTCTGCATGCAGAATTCTGCAAAAATATCCTCCGTGTACAACGTAGAACACCAAATAATGCATGCAGAGCAGAATTAGGCCGATACCCACTAATTATCAAAATCCAGAAAAGAGCCGTTAAATTCTACAACCACCTAAAAGGAAGCGATTCCCAAACCTTCCATAACAAAGCCATCACCTACAGAGAGATGAACCTGGAGAAGAGTCCCCTAAGCAAGCTGGTCCTAGGGCTCTGTTCACAAACACAAACACACCCCACAGAGCCCCAGGACAACAGCACAATTAGACCCAACCAAATCATGAGAAAACAAAAAGATAATTACTTGACACATTGGAAAGAATTAACAAAAAAACAGAGCAAACTAGAATGCTATTTGGCCCTAAACAGAGAGTACACAGTGACAGAATACCTGACCACTGTGACTGACCCAAACTTAAGGAAAGCTTTGACTATGTACAGACTCAGTGAGCATAGCCTTGCTATTGAGAAAGGCCGCCGTAGGCAGACATGGCTCTCAAGAGAAGACAGGCTATGTGCTCACTGCCCACAAAATGAGGTGGAAACTGAGCTGCACTTCCTAACCTCCTGCCCAATGTATGACCATATTAGAGAGACATATTTCCCTCAGATTACACAGATCCACAAAGAATTTGAAAACAAATCCAATTTTGATAAACTCCCATATCTACTGGGTGAAATTCCACAGTGTGCCATCACAGCAGCACGATTTGTGACCTGTTGCCACAAGAAAAGGGCAACCAGTGAAGAACAAACACCATTGTAAATACAACCCATATTTATGCTTATTTATTTTAACTTGTGTGCTTTAACCATTTGTACATTGTTACAACACTGTATATATATAATATGACATTTGTAATGTCTTTCTTGTTTTGAAACTTCTGTATGTGTAATGTTTACTGTTAATTTGTATTGTTTATTTCACTTTTGTGTATTATCTACCTCACTTGCTTTGGCAATGTTAACACATGTTTCCCATGCCAATAAAGCCCCTTGAATTGAATTGAATTGAATTGAGAGAGGAGAGAGAGAGAGAGACAGAGAGAGACAGAGAGAGAGAGGGAAGTTTTAGTGGAGCTACCTGTCTGGTTTTAGTGGAGCTACCTGTCTGGTTTTAGTGAATCGACCTGCTCATTTCTGGACTGCTGCTGTGGTGGTATTAGCGTTGAATAGTGAGGATGCGGCGATGGAGGATATGGAGAGAAGTTTGTAGAGGTAACAGCTGTGCTGGAAAGCCATCAATAAGGTTCATAGTTCTGACGATATGGGTCTATAAAGGGATGAGGTTCAAGGACCTGAATAGTCTATAGTGGAAAGAAATAGGTAAAAAATACAAATTTTTTGGATTCGGGCTAAACATTGAACATTGAGATATGAAATATATGATAGATCAGAAGTTTTTTTATGTCTGAATACAACTGTGTTGAACCTTTTGGGAAGAATTAAACTTGGTTAAACTTCCTCTGCTTCTCTAGTGTCCGTGAGTTTATTGACTCTGAACAATAAGTACCTGACACCTTGCTACTGAGAGAGTGCAGAGCATGAAGACAGGGTGGGGGGGGTTGGATGGGGAGGGGGGGGGGGTTGGATGGGGATGGGGGGGGTTGGATGGGGAGGGGAGGGGGGGGGGGATGGGGAGGGGGGGGGGGGGGTTGGATGGGGAAGGAGGGGGGGTTGGATGGGGAGGGGGGGGGTTGGATGGGGAAGGAGGGGGGGTTGGATGGGGAGGGGGGGGGGGGGTTGGATGTGGAGGGGGGGGGGTTGGATGGGGATGGGGGGGTTGGATGGGGAGGGGGTTGGATGGGGAGTGGGGGGGGGGGGGGGGGGGTTGGATGGGGAGGGGGGGGGGGGGGTTGGATGGGGAGGGGGGGAAGACAGGGGGGATAAGAGTAATGATGTGTCGGAGTGGAAAGTTGTGACGGCTACTGAGGTTTGAGAAGGTTTTTGCCTGAGAAAGTACATTTAGTTATAGTTAGTTTCATTCGTCTGAGAATTTATCCAATCCCCATAGATTATTTTTTATTATTTATCCAACTGAATAAAATGCTGAAAAATCACTAAGGATTAATTGTCTCAGCACGATAGAGAGGAAGTTTGAAGAAGTTGGATGTGGTGGGGGGGTTGGATGGGGTGGGGGGGTTGGATGTGGTGGGGGGGGTTGGATGGGCTGGGGGGGTTGGATGGGCTGGGGGGGTTAGATGGGGTGGGGGGGATTGGATGGGGTGGGGGGGATTGGATGGGGAGGGGGGGTTAGATGTGGTGGGGGGGTTGGATGGGGTGGGGGGGTTGGATGTGGTGGGGGGGGTTGGATGGGGTGGGGGGGGTTGGATGGGGTGGGGGGGGTTGGATGTGGTGGGGGGGTTGGATGTGGTGGGGGGGTTAGATGGGGTGGGGGGGTTGGATGGGCTGGGGGGGTTAGATGGGGTGGGGGGGTTGGATGGGGTGGGGGGGGTTGGATGTGGTGGGGGGGTTGGATGTGGTGGGGGGGTTAGATGGGGTGGGGGGGTTGGATGTGGTGGGTGGGGTTGGATGGGCTGGGGGGGTTAGATGGGGTGGGGGGGTTGGATGGGGTGGGGGGGGTTGGATGTGGTGGGGGGGTTGGATGTGGTGGGGGGGTTAGATGGGGTGGGGGGGTTGGATGTGGTGGGGGGTTGGATGGGCTGGGGGGGTTGGATGGGGTGGGGGGGTTGGATGTGGTGGGTGGGGTTGGATGGGCTGGGGGGGTTAGATGGGGTGGGGGGGTTGGATGGGGTGGGGGGGGTTGGATGTGGTGGGGGGGTTGGATGTGGTGGGGGGGTTAGATGGGGTGGGGGGGTTGGATGTGGTGGGGGGTTGGATGGGCTGGGGGGGTTGGATGTGGTGGGGGGTTGGATGGGCTGGGGGGGTTGGATGTGGTGGGGGGGTTGGATGTGGTGGGGGGGTTAGATGGGGTGGGGGGGTTGGATGTGGTGGGGGGTTGGATGGGCTGGGGGGGTTGGATGTGGTGGGGGGTTGGATGGGCTGGGGGGGTTGGATGTGGTGGGGGGGTTGGATGTGGTGGGGGGGTTAGATGGGGTGGGGGGGTTGGATGTGGTGGGGGGTTGGATGGGCTGGGGGGGTTGGATGGGGTGGGGGGGTTGGATGTGGTGGGGGGGTTAGATGGGGTGGGGGGGATTGGATGGGGAGGGGGGATTGGATGGGGAGGGGGGGTTGGATGGGGTGGGGGGGTTGGATGGGGTGGGGGGGTTGGATGTGGTGGGGGGTTGGATGGGCTGGGGGGGATTGGATGGGGAGGGGGGGTTGGATGGGGTGGGGGGGTTGGATGGGCTGGGGGGGTTAGATGGGGTGGGGGGGGTTGGATGGGGTGGGGGGGATTGGATGGGGAGGGGGGGTTAGATGGGGTGGGGGGGTTGGATTGGGTTGGATGGGGTGGGGGGGTTGGATGGGGTGGGGGGGTTGGATGGGGTGGGGGGGTTGGATGGGGTGGGGTGGTTGGATGGGGTGGAGGGGTTAGATGGGGTGGGGGGGTTGGATGGGCTGGGGGGGATTGGATGGGGAGGGGGGGTTGGATGGGGTGGGGGGGTTGGATGGGGTGGGGGGGTTGGATGGGGTGGGGGGGATTGGATGGGGTGGGGGGGTTGGATGGGGTGGGGGGTTGGATGTGGTGGGGGGGGTTGGATGGGCTGGGGCGGGGGCGGGGGTTGTAAGGGTTTTGGGGAATTGCAGCGATGGGACAAGACTGTAACTGCCAATTGGATACGAAATAGGGGAACAATATGTAAAAGTGCAAAAAAAAATTAAATCAATCAAAACCACCTCCGTACACACACACTCCACACACACCATCCATCTACACACACCATCCACACCATCCACACACACCATCCATCTACACACACCATCCATCTACACACACCATCCACACCATCCACACACCACAGGGGTGACATGTTGGGGTTGCTGAATTCCTCTTCATTATTCTCTGCTCCCAGATTGGACTGGGAACATCATCCATCACCATCATCTTATTTATTAAAGCGCCAACAATCATCGCCATTCACACGCATACAAGCACGCACACACCCACACACACACCCACACACTCCACACACACACCCACGCATACAAGCACGCACACACCCACACACACACTCACACACCCACACACTCCACACACACACACACCCACGCATACAAGCACGCACGCACACACCCACACACACACCCACACACCCACACACTCCACCCACCTACACACTCCACACACACACCCACCCACGCACACACCCACACACACACACACACACACACACACACACACACACACACACACACACACACACACACACACACACACACACACACACACACACACACACACACACACACACCCACCCACCAACAATCTCCTCTATATAGTTTGTCAGCTGCTTAATTAACATGACTGATGGAATGAGTCCTGCCCTAAACCCCGCCCCCCCAAAAACAGGTCTGCCCGTGAGAGGAGGCGTGCTGCTCGGAGGGAACTGGCTGTCGCCTTCAATTAACAGGTCTCGACGTTCGTTCACAACATTGTGTCTTTATTTATCAAATTCGCTAATTAATGCATTAACGTCCATGTGTTTCCCAAATCGAAGGATTCGGCGATCATTATATCTCACGGCATCTCGACACAGTCAATAAGACGGTGTTGAAATAGAGTGTGTCCAAACGGCACCCTGTTCACTATGTAGTGCCCTATGTAGTGCCCTATGTAGTGCCCTATTCACCATGTAGTGCCCTATTCACTATGTAGTGTCCTATGTAGTGCCCTATTCACTATGTAGTGCCCTATGTAGTGCCCTATGTAGTGCCCTATGTAGTGCCCTATTCACCATGTAGTGCCCTATTCACTATGTAGTGCCCTATTCACCATGTAGTGCCCTATTCACTATGTAGTGCCCTATGTAGTGCCCTATTCACCATGTAGTGCCCTATTCACCATGTAGTGCCCTATTCACTATGTAGTGCCCTATTCACCATGTAGTGCCCTATTCACTATGTAGTGCCCTATGTAGTGCCCTATTCACCATGTAGTGCCCTATTCACTATGTAGTGCCCTATTCACTATTTTGTTTCCTATTCACGATGTAGTGTCCTATTAACTATGTAGTGCCCTATTCACTATGTAGTGCCCTATTCACGATTTAGTTTCCTATTCACTATGTAGTGTCATATTCACTATGTAGTTCCCTATTCACGATGTAGTGTCCTATTAACTATGTAGTGTGCTATTCACTATGTAGTTCCCTATTCACTATGTAGTGCCCTATTCACCATGTAGTGCCCTATTCACTATGTAGTGCCCTATTCACGATTTAGTTTCCTATTCACTATGTAGTGTCATATTAAATATGTAGTTCCCTATTCACTATGTAGTTCCCCATTCACCATGTAGTGCCCTATTCACTATGTAGTGCCTTATTCACTATGTAGTGCCCTATTCACTATGTAGTTCCCTATTCACTATGTAGTTCCATATTCACTTTGTAGTGCCTTATTCAATATGTTGTGCCCTATTCACTATGTAGTCCCCTATTCACTATGTAGTGCCCTATTCACAATGTAGTGCCTTATTTAATATGTAGTGCCCTATTCACTATGTGGTGCCCTATACAATATGTAGTGCCCAATTCACTATGTAGTGCCCTATACAATATGTAGTGTCCTATTCACTATGTTGTGCCTTATTTAATATGTAGTGCCCTATTCACTATGTTGTGCCTTATTTAATATGTAGTGCCCTATACAATATGTAGTGCCCTATTCACTATGTTGTGCCTTATTTAATATGTAGTGCCCTATTCACTATGTTGTGCCTTATTTAATATGTAGTGCCCTATTCACTATGTAGTGCCCTATACAATATGTAGTGCCCTATTCACTATGTTGTGCCTTATTTAATATGTAGTGCCCTATTCACTATGTAGTGCCTTATTTAATATGTAGTGCCCTATTCACTATGTTGTGCCTTATTTAATATGTAGTGCCCTATTCACTATGTAGTGCCCTATACAATATGTAGTGCCCTATTCACTATGTTGTGCCTTATTTAATATGTAGTGCCCTATACACTATGTTGTGCCCTATACAATATGTAGTGCCCTATACACTATGTAGTGCCCTATACAATATGTAGTGCCCTATTCACTATGTTGTGCCTTATTTAATATGTAGTGCCCTATTCACTATGTAGTGCCTTATTTAATATGTAGTGCCCTATTCACTATGTAGTGCCCTATACAATATGTAGTGCCCTATTCACTATGTTGTGCCTTATTTAATATGTAGTGCCCTATACAATATGTAGTGTCCTATTCACTATGTGGTGCCCTATTCACTATAGCATACTGTGTTTGTGTATTTGACTTTACCTATTGTATTTCCATGTACAGTACCAGTCAAAAGTTTGGACAAACTTACTTATTACCCAGGGCTTTTCTATATGACATTTTTTTTTCTACATTGTAGAATAATAGTGACGAGATCAAAGCATAACGGAATTGTTTCAAGAATGTCATATCAAGGATCATTTTGCTTTGAAATTTTAAGACCCATTTGAAGTATAAAAAATAAAAAAAATAAATGATTTGATGAAAAAAATGTTCTGGACTTACTGCTATTAGCCAATAGAAACACATTGAATAACAGTCCTTACTGCTATTAGCCAATAGAAACACACTGAATAACAGATAGTCCTTACTGCTATTAGCCAATAGAAACACATTGAATAACAGATAGTCCTGACTGCTATTAGCCAATAGAAACACATTGAATAACAGGTAGTCCTTACTGCTATTAGCCAATAGAAACACATTGAATAACAGGTAGTCCTTACTGCTATTAGCCAATAGAAACACATTGAATAACAGATAGTCCTTACTGCTATTGGCCAATAGAAACACATTGAATAACAGTCCTTACTGCTATTAGCCAATAGAAACACATTGAATAACAGATAGTCCTTACTGCTATTAGCCAATAGAAACACATTGAATAACAGTCCTTACTGCTATTAGCCAATAGAAACACATTGAATAACAGATAGTCCTTACTGCTATTAGCCAATAGAAACACACTGAATAACAGATAGTCCTTACTGCTATTAGCCAATAGAAACACATTGAATAACAGGTAGTCCTTACTGCTATTAGCCAATAGAAACACATTGAATAACAGGTAGTCCTTACTGCTATTAGCCAATAGAAACACATTGAATAACAGATAGTCCTTACTGCTATTAGCCAATAGAAACACATTGAATAACAGTCCTTACTGCTATTAGCCAATATAAACACATTGAATAACAGTCCTTACTGCTATTAGCCAATAGATACACATTGAATAACAGACAGTCCTTACTGCTATTAGCCAATAGAAACACATTGAATAACAGGTAGTCCTTACTGCTATTAGCCAATAGAAACACATTGAACAACAGATAGTCCTTACTGCTATTAGCCAATAGAAACACATTGAATAACAGACAGTCCTTACTGCTATTAGCCAATAGAAACACATTGAATAACAGATAGTCCTTACTGCTATTAGCCAATAGAAACACATTGAATAACAGATAGTCCTTACTGCTATTAGCCAATAGAAACACATTGAATAACAGTCCTTACTGCTATTAGCCAATAGAAACACATTGAATAACAGACAGTCCTTACTGCTATTAGCCAATAGAAACACATTGAATAACAGACCGTCCTTACTGCTATTAGCCAATAGAAACACATTGAATAACAGACAGTCCTTACTGCTATTAGCCAATAGAAACACATTGAATAACAGATAGTCCTTACTGCTATTAGCCAATAGAAACACATTGAATAACAGTCCTTACTGCTATTAGCCAATAGAAACACATTGAATAACAGACAGTCCTTCCTGCTATTAGCCAATAGAAACCCATTGAATAACAGATAGTCCTTACTGCTATTAGCCAATAGAAACACATTGAATAACAGACAGTCCTTACTGCTATTAGCCAATAGAAACACATTGAATAACAGATAGTCCTTACTGCTATTAGCCAATAGAAACACATTGAATAACAGTCCTTACTGCTGTTAGCCAATAGAAACACATTGAATAACAGATAGTCCTTACTGCTATTAGCCAATAGAAACCCATTGAATAACAGATAGTCCTTACTGCTATTAGCCAATAGAAACACATTGAATAACAGTCCTTACTGCTGTTAGCCAATAGAAACACATTGAATAACAGTCCTTACTGCTATTAGCCAATAGAAACACATTGAATAACAGACAGTCCTTACTGCTATTAGCCAATAGAAACACATTGAATAACAGATAGTCCTTACTGCTATTAGCCAATAGAAACACATTGAATAACAGTCCGTACTGCTATTAGCCAATCGAAACCCATTGAATAACAGATAGTCCTTACTGCTATTAGCCAATAGAAACACATTGAATAACAGACAGTCCTTACTGCTATTAGCCAATAGAAACACATTGAATAACAGATAGTCCTTACTGCTATTAGCCAATAGAAACACATTGAATAACAGTCCTTACTGCTGTTAGCCAATAGAAACACATTGAATACCAGATAGTCCTTACTGCTATTAGCCAATAGAAACACATTGAATAACAGTCCTTACTGCTATTAGCCAATAGAAACACATTGAATAACAGTCCTTACTGTTATTAGCCAATAGAAACACATTGAATACCAGATAGTCCTTACTGCTATTAGCCAATAGAAACACATTGAATAACAGTCCTTACTGCTATTAGCCAATAGAAACACATTGAATAACAGTCCTTACTGCTATTAGCCAATAGAAACACATTGAATAACAGTCCTTACTGCTGTTAGCCAATAGAAACACATTGAATACCAGATAGTCCTTACTGCTATTAGCCAATAGAAACACATTGAATAACAGTCCTTACTGCTGTTAGCCAATAGAAACAATTTGAATACCAGATAGTCCTTACTGCTATTAGCCAATAGAAACACATTGAATAACAGTCCTTACTGCTATTAGCCAATAGAAACACATTGAATAACAGTCCTTACTGCTATTAGCCAATAGAAACACATTGAATAACAGATAGTCCTTACTGCTATTAGCCAATAGAAACACATTGAATAACAGTCCTTACTGCTATTAGCCAATAGAAACACATTGAATAACAGATAGTCCTTACTGCTATTAGCCAATAGAAACACATTGAATAACAGTCCTTACTGCTATTAGCCAATAGAAACACATTGAATAACAGATAGTCCTTACTGCTATTAGCCAATAGAAACACATTGAATAACAGATAGTCCTTACTGCTATTAGCCAATAGAAACACATTGAATAACAGGTAGTCCTCACTGCTATTAGCCAATAGAAACACATTGAATAACAGATAGTCCTTACTGCTATTAGCCAATAGAAACACATTGAATAACAGACAGTCCTTACTGCTATTAGCCAATAGAAACACATTGAATAACAGTCCTTACTGCTATTAGCCAATAGAAACACATTGAATAACAGACAGTCCTTACTGCTATTAGCCAATAGAAACACATTGAATAACAGTCCTTACTGCTATTAGCCAATAGAAACACATTGAATAACAGATAGTCCTTACTGCTATTAGCCAATAGAAACACATTGAATAACAGATAGTCCTTACTGTTATTAGCCAATAGAAACACATTGAATAACAGATAGTCCTTACTGCTATTAGCCAATAGAAACACATTGAATAACAGGTAGTCCTTACTGCTATTAGCCAATAGAAACACATTGAATAACAGATAGTCCTTACTGCTATTAGCCAATAGAAACACATTGAATAACAGATAGTCCTTACTGCTATTAGCCAATAGAAACACATTGAATAACAGGTAGTCCTTACTGCTATTAGCCAATAGAAACACATTGAATAACAGATAGTCCTTACTGCTATTAGCCAATAGAAACACATTGAATAACAGACAGTCCTTACTGCTATTAGCCAATAGAAACACATTGAATAACAGTCCTTACTGCTATTAGCCAATAGAAACACATTGAATAACAGACAGTCCTTACTGCTATTAGCCAATAGAAACACATTGAATAACAGTCCTTACTGCTATTAGCCAATAGAAACACATTGAATAACAGATAGTCCTTACTGCTATTAGCCAATAGAAACACATTGAATAACAGATAGTCCTTATTGTTATTAGCCAATAGAAACACATTGAATAACAGATAGTCCTTACTGCTATTAGCCAATAGAAACACATTGAATAACAGTCCTTACTGCTATTAGCCAATAGAAACACATTGAATAACAGATAGTCCTTACTGCTATTAGCCAATAGAAACACATTGAATAACAGATAGTCCTTACTGCTATTAGCCAATAGAAACACATTGAATAACAGACAGTCCTTACTGCTATTAGCCAATAGAAACACATTGAATAACAGATAGTCCTTACTGCTATTAGCCAATAGAAACACATTGAATAACAGATAGTCCTTACTGCTATTAGCCAATGCTAGGTAAAGCTCCGCCTTATCTCAGCTCACTGGTCAAGATAACAACACCCACCCGTAGCACGCGCTCCAGCAGGTATGTTTCACTGGTAATCCTCAAAGCCAACACCTCCTTTGGCCGCCTTTCCTTCCAGTTCTCTGCTGCCAATGACTGGAACGAATTGCAAAAATCGCTGAAGTTGGAGACTTTTATTTCCCTCAACAACTTTAAACATCAGCTATCTGAGCAGCTAACCGATCGCTGCAGCTGTACATAGTCCATCTGTAAATAGCCCACCCAATTTACCTACCTCACCCCCCACACTGTTTTTATTTTATTTACTTTTCTGCTCTTTTGCACACCAGTTTCTCTACTTGCACATCATCATCTGCTCATTTATCACTCCAGTGTTAATCTGCTAAATTGTAATTATTCGCTCCTATGGCCTATTTATTGCCTACCTCCTCATGCCTTTTGCACACACTGTATATAGACTTTATTGTATTCTACTGTGTCATTGACTTGTTTATTGTGATATTGGCTTGTTTATTGTTTATTCCATGTGTAACTCTGTGTTGTTGTTTGTGTCACACTGCTTTGCTTTATCTTGGCCAGGTCACAGTTGCAAATGAGAACTTGTTCTCAACCAGCCTACCTGGTTAAATAAAAGTGAAATAAAAATACATTAAAAAAAATACCCAACGATACCCACAATACCCAAAAATACCCACAATACCCAACAATGCTCAACAATGCTCAACAATGCTCAACAATACCCAACAATACCACAATACCCAACCATGCTCAACAAAACCCAACCATGCTCAACAATACTCACAATACCCAACCATGCTCAACAATACCCAACAATACCCACAATACCCACAATACCCAACAATACCCACAATACCCACAATACCCAACAATACCCACAATACCCACAATACCCAACAATACCCACAATACCCAACAATACCCACAATACCCAACAATACCCACAATACCCACAATACCCAACAATACCCAACAATACCCACAATACCCAACAATACCCACAATACCCAACAATACCCAACAATATCCACAATACCCAACCATGCTCAACAAAACCCAACCATGCTCAACAATACCCAACAATACCCACAATACCCAACAATACCCAACAATACCCCACAATACCCACAATACCCAAAAATACCCAACAATACCCACAATACCCCACAATACCCAACAATACCCCACAATACCCCACAATACCAACCATGCTCAACAAAACCCAACCATGCTCAACAATACCCAACAATACCCACAATACCCACAATACCCAACAATAATCACAATACCCAACCATGCTCAACAATACCCAACAATACCCAACAATACCCACAATACCCACAATACCCCACAATACCCAACAATACCCCACAATACCCCACAATACCCAACCATGCTCAACAAAACCCAACCATGCTCAACAATACCCAACAATACCCACAATACCCACAATACCCAACAATAATCACAATACCCAACCATGCTCAACAATACCCAACAATACCCAACAATACCCACAATACCCAACAATACCCACAATACCCAACAATACCCCAAAATACCCAACAATACCCACAATACCCAACAATACCCACAATACCCAACAATACCCAACAATACCCACAATACCCAACAATACCCAACAATACCCAACAATACCCACAATACCCACAATACCCAACAATACCCACAATACCCACAATACCCAACAATACCCACCAATACCCAACAATACCCACAATACCCAACAATATCAACAATACCCAACAATACCCACAATACCCCACAATACCCACAATACCCCACAATACCCACAATACCAAACAATACCCCACAATACCCCACAATACCCCACAATACTCACAATACCCAACAATACCCCACAATACCCAACAATACCCCACAATACCCCACAATACCCAACAATACCCACAATACCCACAATACCCAACAATACCCCACAATACCCCACAATACCCCACAATACCCAACAATACCCCACAATACCCACAATACCCAACAATATTAACAATACCCAACAATACCCCACAATACCCCACAATACCCCACAATACCCACAATACCCAACAATACCCCACAATACCCCAAAATACCCAACAATACCCACAATACCCAACAATATCAACAATACCCAACAATACCCAACAATACCCAACAATACCCCACAATACCCACAATACCCAACAATACCCAACAATACCCAACAATATCAACAATACCCAACAATACCCACAATACCCCACAATACCCCACAATACCCCACAATACCCACAATACCCAACAATACCCCACAATACCCCACAATACCCCACAATACCCAACAATACCCACAATACCCAACAATATCAACAATACCCAACAATACCCAACAATACCCAACAATACCCCACAATACCCCACAATACCCACAATATCAACAATACCCAACAATACCCACAATACCCACAATATCAACAATACCCAACAATACCAAACAATACCCACCAATACCCAACAATACCCAACAATACCCACAATACCCAACTCAGAGTCAATATTAGAGCAGCTGAGAACAGAACGTAGCGAAGCCAGTCATGTCTGTGGGAAGACAATTTAATGAGGACACTGTCTGAGTTTAGAAAATGCAGGTTTTGTCTAGTTTTGTATCCCAGGTCTAGCTCTGTTGAAAGGGAATGGGAATAGGAGACGAGGAGGAGACTGAAGGAAGGGTGGGGAGAAGAACAACACTCTGAGAGACAGACAGAGGATCTGACATAGAGGACTTCATAGTGCGAGTCACACTCACACATACAGACATAACGAGACTGATACACACACACACACACACACACACACACACACACACACACACACACACACACACACACACACACACACACACACACACACACACACACACACACACACAAATGCGGACAGAAAAATACAAGAGATGTGTTCGAATAACCATACTCATATACTGTATACCACATACTTAATACGTTTATACTACATACTATATACTGTTAGTTCCTTTTAGTATACTGTAAACAAACAGTATCCTTTCAGTTGAGTGTACTAAATCTTAGCCTGTCTACCCGGAAGTTGATGATGTTGCTATGCAACCGCCCCATCACCCCCCCCATCACCCCCCATCACACATAGACCCCCCCCTAACACTCACTGGTGAAGGTGATGTTGAACCCCCGGTCTGTGTAGGTGTGGTCAGTCAGGAACTCTAGGCGTGCCACGTGGGCACTGGTGGTGATGGGAGCTGGCAGCACGTCACCGGAGAACGTACCCAGGATGGGAGACTCAGCCTGGGGTAGAGAAATGGGTGTAGAGAGAGAGAGAGAGAGAGAGAGAGAGAGAAAGAGAAGATTAGATACGAGTGAAGATATGAAATAATAACACCAATCAAACATTTGATTGCATTATTTTTTACCTTTATTTACCTCGGCAAGTCAGTTAAGAACAAATTCTTATTTACAATGACGGCCTAGGAACAGTGGGTTAACTGCCTTGTTCAGGGGCAGAACGACAGATTTTTACCTTGTCAGCTCAGGGATTTGAATTTGCAACCTTTCGGTTACTAGTCCAACGCTCTAACCACTAGGCTACCTGCTGGTTACTAGTCCAACACTCTAACCACTAGGCTACATGCTGGTTACTAGTCCAACGCTCTAACCACTAGGCTACCTGCTGGTTACTAGTCCAATGCTCTAACCACTAGGCTACCTGCTGGTTACTAGTCCAACGCTCTAACCACTAGGCTACCTGCTGGTTACTAGTCCAACGCTCTAACCACTAGGCTACCTGCTGGTTACTAGTCCAACGCTCTAACCACTAGGATACCTGCTGGTTACTAGTCCAACGCTCTAACCACTAGGCTACATGCTGGTTACTAGTCCAACGCTCTAACCACTAGGCTACCTGCTGGTTACTAGTCCAATGCTCTAACCACTAGGCTACCTGCTGGTTACTAGTCCAATGCTCTAACCACTAGGGTACCTGCTGGTTACTAGTCCAACGCTCTAACCACTAGGCTACCTGCTGGTTACTAGTCCAACGCTCTAACCACTAGGCTACCTGCTGGTTACTAGTCCAACGCTCTAACCACTAGGCTACCTGCTGGTTACTAGTCCAACGCTCTAACCACTAGGCTACATGTTGGTTACTAGTCCAACGCTCTAACCACTAGGCTACCTGCTGGTTACTAGTCCAACGCTCTAACCACTAGGCTACCTGCTGGTTACTATTCCAACGCTCTAACCACTAGGCTACCTGCTGGTTACTGTCCCAACGCTCTAACCACTAGGCTACCTGCTGGTTACTAGTCCAACGCTCTAACCACTAGTCTACCTGCTGGTTACTAGTCCAACGCTCTAACCACTAGGCTACCTGCTGGTTACTAGTCCAACGCTCTAACCACTAGGCTACCTGCTGGTTACTGGCCCAACACTCTAACCACTAGGCTACCTGCTGGTTACTAGTCCAAGGCTCTAACCACTAGGCTACCTACTGGTTACTAGTCCAATGCTCTAACCACTAGGCTACCTGCTGGTTACTAGTCCAATGCTCTAACCACTAGGGTACCTGCTGGTTACTAGTCCAACGCTCTAACCACTAGGCTACCTGCTGGTTACTAGTCCAACGCTCTAACCACTAGGCTACCTGCTGGTTACTAGTCCAACGCTCTAACCACTAGGCTACCTGCTGGTTACTAGTCCAACGCTCTAACCACTAGGCTACATGTTGGTTACTAGTCCAACGCTCTAACCACTAGGCTACCTGCTGGTTACTAGTCCAACGCTCTAACCACTAGGCTACCTGCTGGTTACTATTCCAACGCTCTAACCACTAGGCTACCTGCTGGTTACTGTCCCAACGCTCTAACCACTAGGCTACCTGCTGGTTACTAGTCCAACGCTCTAACCACTAGTCTACCTGCTGGTTACTAGTCCAACGCTCTAACCACTAGGCTACCTGCTGGTTACTAGTCCAACGCTCTAACCACTAGGCTACCTGCTGGTTACTGGCCCAACACTCTAACCACTAGGCTACCTGCTGGTTACTAGTCCAAGGCTCTAACCACTAGGCTACCTACTGGTTACTAGTCCAATGCTCTAACCACTAGGCTACCTGCTGGTTACTAGTCCAACACTCTAACCACTAGTCTACCTGCTGGTTACTGGCCCAACGCTCTAACCACTAGACTACCTGATGGTTACTAGTCCAACACTCTAACCACTAGGCTACCTGCTGGTTACTAGTCCAACGCTCTAACCACTAGGCTACCTGCTGGTTACTGTTCCAACACTCTAACCACTAGTCTACCTGCTGGTTACTAGTCCAACGCTCTAACCACTAGGCTACCTGCTGGTTACTAGTCCAACACTCTAACCACTAGGCTACCTGCTGGTTACTAGTCCAATGCTCTAACCACTAGGCTACCTGCTGGTTACTAGTCCAACACTCTAACCACTAGGCTACCTGCTGGTTACTGGCCCAACACTCTAACCACTAGTCTACCTGCTGGTTACTAGTCCAACACTCTAACCACTAGTCTACCTGCTGGTTACTAGTCCAACGCTCTAACCACTAGTCTACCTGCTGGTTACTAGTCCAATGCTCTAACCACTAGGCTACCTGCCTCCCCTCCACTCTAACCACTAGGCTACCTGCTGGTTACTAGTCCAACGCTCTAACCACTAGGCTACCTGCTGGTTACTGGCCCAACACTCTAACCACTAGGCTACCTGCTGGTTACTAGTCCAACGCTCTAACCACTAGGCTACCTGCCGGTTACTAGTCCAACGCTCTAACCACTAGGCTACCTGCTGGTTACTAGTCCAACACTCTAACCACTAGGCTACCTGCTGGTTACTAGTCCAACACTCTAACCACGAGGCTACCTGCTGGTTACTAGCCCAACACTCTAACCACTAGGCTACCTGCCTCCCCTCCACTCTAACCACGAGACTACCTGCTGGTTACTAGTCCAAACCTCTAACCACTAGGCTACCTGCTGGTTACTAGTCCAACGCTCTAACCACTAGGCTACCTGCTGGTTACTAGTCCAACGCTCTAACCACTAGGCTACCTGCCGGTTACTAGTCCAACGCTCTAACCACTAGGCTACCTGTTGGTTACTAGTCCAATGCTCTAACCACTAGGCTACCTGCTGGTTACTAGTCCAACGCTCTAACCACTAGGCTACCTGCCTCCCCTCCACTCTAACCACTAGGCTCCCTGCTGGTTACTAGTCCAACGCTCTAACCACTAGGCTACCTGCTGGTTACTATTCCAACGCTCTAACCACTAGGCTACCTGCTGGTTACTGTCCCAACGCTCTAACCACTAGGCTACCTGCTGGTTACTAGTCCAACGCTCTAACCACTAGTCTACCTGCTGGTTACTAGTCCAACGCTCTAACCACTAGGCTACCTGCTGGTTACTAGTCCAACGCTCTAACCACTAGGCTACCTGCTGGTTACTGGCCCAACACTCTAACCACTAGGCTACCTGCTGGTTACTAGTCCAAGGCTCTAACCACTAGGCTACCTACTGGTTACTAGTCCAATGCTCTAACCACTAGGCTACCTGCTGGTTACTAGTCCAACACTCTAACCACTAGTCTACCTGCTGGTTACTGGCCCAACGCTCTAACCACTAGACTACCTGATGGTTACTAGTCCAACACTCTAACCACTAGGCTACCTGCTGGTTACTAGTCCAACGCTCTAACCACTAGGCTACCTGCTGATTACTGTTCCAACACTCTAACCACTAGTCTACCTGCTGGTTACTAGTCCAACGCTCTAACCACTAGGCTACCTGCTGGTTACTAGTCCAACACTCTAACCACTAGGCTACCTGCTGGTTACTAGTCCAATGCTCTAACCACTAGGCTACCTGCTGGTTACTAGTCCAGCGCTCTAACCACTAGGCTACCTGCTGGTTACTGGCCCAACACTCTAACCACTAGTCTACCTGCTGGTTACTAGTCCAACACTCTAACCACTAGTCTACCTGCTGGTTACTAGTCCAACGCTCTAACCACTAGTCTACCTGCTGGTTACTAGTCCAATGCTCTAACCACTAGGCTACCTGCCTCCCCTCCACTCTAACCACTAGGCTACCTGCTGGTTACTAGTCCAACGCTCTAACCACTAGGCTACCTGCTGGTTACTGGCCCAACACTCTAACCACTAGGCTACCTGCTGGTTACTAGTCCAACGCTCTAACCACTAGGCTACCTGCCGGTTACTAGTCCAACGCTCTAACCACTAGGCTACCTGCTGGTTACTAGTCCAACACTCTAACCACTAGGCTACCTGCTGGTTACTAGTCCAACACTCTAACCACGAGGCTACCTGCTGGTTACTAGCCCAACACTCTAACCACTAGGCTACCTGCCTCCCCTCCACTCTAACCACGAGACTACCTGCTGGTTACTAGTCCAAACCTCTAACCACTAGGCTACCTGCTGGTTACTAGTCCAACGCTCTAACCACTAGGCTACCTGCTGGTTACTAGTCCAACGCTCTAACCACTAGGCTACCTGCCGGTTACTAGTCCAACGCTCTAACCACTAGGCTACCTGTTGGTTACTAGTCCAACGCTCTAACCACTAGGCTACCTGCTGGTTACTAGTCCAACGCTCTAACCACTAGGCTACCTGCTGGTTACTAGTCCAACGCTCTAACCACTAGGCTACCTGCTGGTTACTAGTCCAACGCTCTAACCACTAGGCTACATGCTGGTTACTAGTCCAACGCTCTAACCACTAGGCTACCTGCTGGTTACTAGTCCAACGCTCTAACCACTAGGCTACCTGCTGGTTACTATTCCAACGCTCTAACCACTAGGCTACCTGCTGGTTACTGTCCCAACGCTCTAACCACTAGGCTACCTGCTGGTTACTAGTCCAACGCTCTAACCACTAGTCTACCTGCTGGTTACTAGTCCAACGCTCTAACCACTAGGCTACCTGCTGGTTACTAGTCCAACGCTCTAACCACTAGACTACCTGCTGGTTACTGGCCCAACACTCTAACCACTAGGCTACCTGCTGGTTACTAGTCCAAGGCTCTAACCACTAGGCTACCTACTGGTTACTAGTCCAATGCTCTAACCACTAGGCTACCTGCTGGTTACTAGTCCAACACTCTAACCACTAGGCTACCTGCTGGTTACTGGCCCAACGCTCTAACCACTAGACTACCTGATGGTTACTAGTCCAACACTCTAACCACTAGGCTACCTGCTGGTTACTAGTCCAACGCTCTAACCACTAGGCTACCTGCTGGTTACTAGTCCAACGCTCTAACCACTAGGATACCTGCTGGTTACTAGTCCAACGCTCTAACCACTAGGCTACCTGCTGGTTACTAGTCCAACGCTCTAACCACTAGGCTACCTGCTGATTACTGTTCCAACACTCTAACCACTAGTCTACCTGCTGGTTACTAGTCCAACGCTCTAACCACTAGGCTACCTGCTGGTTACTAGTCCAACACTCTAACCACTAGGCTACCTGCTGGTTACTAGTCCAATGCTCTAACCACTAGGCTACCTGCTGGTTACTAGTCCAACGCTCTAACCACTAGGCTACCTGCCGGTTACTGGCCCAACACTCTAACCACTAGTCTACCTGCTGGTTACTAGTCCAACACTCTAACCACTAGTCTACCTGCTGGTTACTAGTCCAACGCTCTAACCACTAGTCTACCTGCTGGTTACTAGTCCAATGCTCTAACCACTAGGCTACCTGCCTCCCCTCCACTCTAACCACTAGGCTACCTGCTGGTTACTAGTCCAACGCTCTAACCACTAGGCTACCTGCTGGTTACTGGCCCAACACTCTAACCACTAGGCTACCTGCTGGTTACTAGTCCAACGCTCTAACCACTAGGCTACCTGCCGGTTACTAGTCCAACGCTCTAACCACTAGGCTACCTGCTGGTTACTAGTCCAACACTCTAACCACTAGGCTACCTGCTGGTTACTAGTCCAACACTCTAACCACGAGGCTACCTGCTGGTTACTAGCCCAACACTCTAACCACTAGGCTACCTGCCTCCCCTCCACTCTAACCACGAGACTACCTGCTGGTTACTAGTCCAAACCTCTAACCACTAGGCTACCTGCTGGTTACTAGTCCAACGCTCTAACCATTAGGCTACCTGCTGGTTACTAGTCCAACGCTCTAACCACTAGGCTACCTGCCGGTTACTAGTCCAACGCTCTAACCACTAGGCTACCTGTTGGTTACTAGTCCAATGCTCTAACCACTAGGCTACCTGCTGGTTACTAGTCCAACGCTCTAACCACTAGGCTACCTGCCTCCCCTCCACTCTAACCACTAGGCTCCCTGCTGGTTACTAGTCCAACGCTCTAACCACTAGGCTACCTGCCGGTTACTAGTCCAACGCTCTAACCACTAGGCTACCTGCTAGTTACTAGTCCAACGCTCTAACCACTAGGCTCCCTGCTGGTTACTAGTCCAACGCTCTAACCACTAGGCTACCTGCTGGTTACTGGCCCAACGCTCTAACCACTAGGCTCCCTGCTGGTTACTAGTCCAACGCTCTAACCACTAGGCTCCCTGCTGGTTACTAGTCCAACGCTCTAACCACTAGGCTACCTGCTGGTTACTAGTCCAACGCTCTAACCACTAGGCTACCTGCTGGTTACTAGTCCAACGCTCTAACCACTAGGCTACCTGCTGATTACTAGTCCAACGCTCTAACCACTAGGCTACCTGCTGGTTACTAGTCCAACGCTCTAACCACTAGGCTACCTGCCGGTTACTAGTCCAACGCTCTAACCACTAGGCTACCTGCTGGTTACTAGTCCAACGCTCTAACCACTAGGCTACCTGCCTTTTACTAGTCCAACACTCTAACCACGAGGCTACCTGCTGGTTACTAGTCCAACACTCTAACCACTAGGCTACATGCTGGTTACTAGTCCAACACTCTAACCACTAGGCTACCTGCTGGTTACTAGTCCAACACTCTAACCACTAGGCTACCTGCTGGTTACTAGTCCAACACTCTAACCACTATGCTACCTGCTGGTTACTAGTCCAACACTCTAACCACTAGGCTACCTGCTGGTTACTAGTCCAACGCTCTAACCACTAGGCTACCTGCCGGTTACTAGTCCAACGCTCTAACCACTAGGCTACCTGCTGGTTACTAGTCCAACACTCTAACCACGAGGCTACCTGCTGGTTACTAGCCCAACACTCTAACCACTAGGCTACCTGCCTCCCCTCCACTCTAACCACTAGACTACCCGCTGGTTACTAGTCCAAACCTCTAACCACTAGGCTACCTGCTGGTTACTAGTCCAACGCTCTAACCACTAGGCTACCTGCTGGTTACTAGTCCAACGCTCTAACCACTAGGCTACCTGCCGGTTACTAGTCCAACGCTCTAACCACTAGGCTACCTGTTGGTTACTAGTCCAACACTCTAACCACTAGGCTACCTGCTGGTTACTAGTCCAACGCTCTAACCACTAGGCTACCTGCCTCCCCTCCACTCTAACCACTAGGCTCCCTGCTGGTTACTAGTCCAACGCTCTAACCACTAGGCTACCTGCTGGTTACTAGTCCAACGCTCTAACCACTAGGCTCCCTGCTGGTTACTAGTCCAACGCTCTAACCACTAGGCTACCTGCTGGTTACTAGTCCAACGCTCTAACCACTAGGCTACCTGCTGGTTACTAGTCCAACGCTCTAACCACTAGGCTACCTGCTGGTTACTAGTCCAACGCTCTAACCACTAGGCTACCTGCCGGTTACTTGTCCAACGCTCTAACCACTAGGCTACCAACTGGTTACTAGTCCAACGCTCTAACCACTAGGCTACCTGCCGGTTACTAGTCCAACACTCTAACCACGAGGCTACCTGCTGGTTACTAGTCCAACACTCTAACCACTAGGCTACATGCTGGTTACTAGTCCAACACTCTAACCACTAGGCTACCTGCTGGTTACTAGTCCAACACTCTAACCACTAGGCTACCTGCTGGTTACTAGTCCAACACTCTAACCACTAGGCTACCTGCTGGTTACTAGTCCAACACTCTAACCACTAGGTTACCTGCTGGTTACTAGTCCAACGCTCTAACCACTAGGCTACCTGCTGGTTACTAGTCCAACACTCTAACCACTAGGCTACCTGCTGGTTACTAGTCCAACGCTCTAACCACTAGGCTACCTGCTGGTTACTAGTCCAACGCTCTAACCACTAGGCTACCTGCTGGTTACTAGTCCAACGCTCTCACCACTAGGCTACCTGCTGGTTACTAGTCCAACGCTCTAACCACTAGGCTACCTGCTGGTTACTAGTCCAACGCT
Source organism: Salvelinus alpinus (assembly GCF_045679555.1). Taxonomy (NCBI): domain Eukaryota; kingdom Metazoa; phylum Chordata; class Actinopteri; order Salmoniformes; family Salmonidae; genus Salvelinus; species Salvelinus alpinus. Next base: position 9,692,696 of record NC_092114.1, read on the forward strand.
CTAACCACTAGGCTACCTGCTGGTTACTGGCCCAACGCTCTAACCACTAGGTTACCTGCTGGTTACTAGTCCAACGCTCTAACCACCTAGGCTACCTGCTGGTTACTAGTCCAACGCTCTAACCACTAGGCTACCTGCTGGTTACTGGTCCAACGCTCTAACCACTAGGCTACCTGCTGGTTACTAGTCCAACGCTCTAACCACTAGGCTCCCTGCTGGTTACTAGTCCAACGCTCTAACCACTAGGCTACCTGCTGGTTACTAGTCCAACGCTCTAACCACTAGGCTACCTGCTGGTTACTAGTCCAACGCTCTAACCACTAGGCTACCTGCTGGTTACTAGTCCAACGCTCTAACCACTAGGCTACCTGCTGGTTACTAGTCCAACGCTCTCACCACTAGGCTACCTGCTGGTTACTAGTCCAACGCTCTAACCACTAGGCTACCTGCTGGTTACTAGTCCAACGCTCTAACCACTAGGCTACCTGCTGGTTACTAGTCCAACGCTCTAACCACTAGGCTACCTGCTGGTTACCAGTCCAACGCTCTAACCACTAGGCTACCTGCTGGTTACTAGTCCAACGCTCTAACCACTAGGCTACCTGCTGGTTACTAGTCCAACGCTCTAACCACTAGGCTACCTGCTGGTTACTAGTCCAACGCTCTCACCACTAGGCTACCTGCTGGTTACTAGTCCAACGCTCTAACCACTAGGCTCCCTGCTGGTTACTAGTCCAACGCTCTAACCACTAGGCTACCTGCTTGTTACTAGTCCAACGCTCTAACCACTAGGCTACCTGCTGGTTACTAGTCCAACGCTCTAACCACTAGTCTACCTGCTGGTTACTGGCCCAACGCTCTAACCACTAGGCTACCTGTTTGTTACTAGTCCAACGCTCTAACCACTAGGCTACCTGCTGGTTACTAGTCCAACGCTCTAACCACTAGGCTACCTGCTGGTTACTAGTCCAACGCTCTAACCACTAGGCTACCTGCTGGTTACTAGTCCAACGCTCTCACCACTAGGCTACCTGCTGGTTACTAGTCCAACGCTCTAACCACTAGGCTACCTGCTGGTTACTAGTCCAACGCTCTAACCACTAGGCTACCTGCTGGTTACTAGTCCAACACTCTAACCACTAGGCTACCTGCTGGTTACTAGTCCAACGCTCTAACCACTAGGCTACCTGCTGGTTACTAGTCCAACGCTCTAACCACTATGCTACCTGCTGGTTACTAGTCCAACGCTCTAACCACTAGGCTACCTGCTGGTTACTAGTCCAACGCTCTAACCACTAGGCTACCTGCTGGTTACTAGTCCAACGCTCTAACCACTAGGCTCCCTGCTGGTTACTAGTCCAACGCTCTAACCACTAGGCTACCTGCTGGTTACTAGTCCAACGCTCTAACCACTAGGCTACCTGCTGGTTACTAGTCCAACGCTCTAACCACTAGTCTACCTGCTGGTTACTGGCCCAACGCTCTAACCACTAGGCTACCTGCTGGTTACTAGTCCAACGCTCTAACCACTAGGCTCCCTGCTGGTTACTAGTCCAACGCTCTAACCACTAGGCTCCCTGCTGGTTACTAGTCCAACGCTCTAACCACTAGGCTACCTGCTGGTTACTAGTCCAACACTCTAACCACTAGGCTACCTGCTGGTTACTAGTCCAACGCTCTAACCACTAGGCTACCTGCTGGTTACTAGTCCAACACTCTAACCACTAGGCTACCTGCTGGTTACTAGTCCAATACTCTAACCACTAGGCTCCCTGCTGGTTACTAGTCCAACGCTCTAACCACTAGGCTCCCTGCTGGTTACTAGTCCAACGCTCTAACCACTAGGCTACCTGCTGGTTACTAGTCCAACGCTCTAACCACTTGGCTACCTGCTGGTTACTAGTCCAACACTCTAACCACTAGGCTCCCTGCTGGTTACTAGTCCAACGCTCTAACCACTAGGCTACCTGCTGGTTACTAGTCCAACGCTCTAACCACTAGGCTACCTGCTGGTTACTAGTCCAACACTCTAACCACTAGGCTCCCTGCTGGTTACTAGTCCAACGCTCTAACCACTAGGCTACCTGCTGGTTACTAGTCCAACGCTCTAACCACTAGGCTACCTGCTGGTTACTAGTCCAACACTCTAACCACTAGGCTCCCTGCTGGTTACTAGTCCAACGCTCTAACCACTAGGCTACCTGCTGGTTACTAGTCCAACGCTCTAACCACTAGGCTCCCTGCTGCTCCGAATGATTAATTGACTGATCGATCGATGGAAACATAACCATACCTTGCCACCGTCTTTGACGCTGAGGAAGTCAAACTGTTTCTCCATGCTGAGGTCATTGAAGGCCATGTTGATCCGACTCTCTGGCTTGGTGATGATGAGCCACACACAGTGCATATTGTTTCCATATTCCTGGGGGTAGTTAGGGGACAGCAGCACCCCAGACGGGGTGGTGAAGTTGAAGAAGCATGAGACTGGAGGTAGGGAGAGCGGGGATCGGGGGGGAGCGGGGAGGGAGCGGGGAGGGAGCGGAGAGGGGGGAGGATCGGGGGGGTTAGCGGAGAGGGGGGATCGGGGAGGGAGTGGAGAGCGGGGATCGGGGAGGGAGCGGAGAGCGGGGATCGGGGGGGGGATAGGGGGGAGGGGGGGATCGGGGAGGGAGCGGAGAGCGGGGATCGGGGGGGGGATAGGGGGGAGAGGGGGATCGGGGAGGGAGCGGAGAGCGGGGATCGGGGAGGGAGCGGAGAGGGGGGATGGGGGAGGGAGCGGAGAGGGGGGATAGGGGAGGGAGCGGAGAGGGGGGATGGGGGAGGAAGGGAGAGGGGGGATCGGGGAGGGAGCGGAGAGGGGGGATGGGGGAGGGAGCGGAGAGGGGGGATCGGGGAGGGAGCGGAGAGGGGGGATGGGGGAGGGAGCGGAGAGGGGGGATCGGGGAGAGAGGGGATTGGGGAGGGAGCGGAGAGGGGGGATCGGGGAGGGAGCGGAGAGGGGGGATGGGGGAGGGAGCGGAGAGGGGGGATCGGGGAGAGAGGGGATCGGGGAGGGAGCGGAGAGGGGGGATCGGGGAGGGAGCGGAGAGGAGGGATCGGGGAGGGAGCAGAGAGGGGGGATCGGGGAGAGAGGGGATCGGGGAGGGAGCGGAGAGGGGGGATCGGGGAGGGAGCGGAGAGGGGGGATGGGGGAGGGAGCGGAGAGGGGGGATCGGGGAGGGAGCGGAGAGGGGGGATGGGGGAGGGAGCGGAGAGGGGGGATAGGGGGGTAAAAGAAAAAGAGAGTTAGATCAAATCAAATCAAATTGTATTAGTCACATGTGCCGTATACAACAGGTATACAATACCTTACAGTGTAATGCTAACTTACGAGCCCCTAAAAAACAATGCAGTTAAAAAAAATACGGAAAAGAATATAAAATGAAGGTAACAAGTAATTAATGAGCAGCAGTAAAATAACAATGGCGAGACTATATACAGGGCTGTACCGGTACAGAGTTAATGTGCAGGGGGGAACCGGTTAGTTGAGGTAATATGTACATAATAGGGAGAGTTATTAAGTGACTATGTTAATGGGTGTTAGGACGGGGGGGGAGGGGTGGGAAGAAAGAGTTAGAGATAATCAAGTAATCATTTTTTTTTAAATTGCGCTTTAAAGCTGCAATAAAGTCACCCCCAAACAGTTATAGATATGACTTGACAGGAAGTCCAAGAAGCGGCAGAGCTGTTCTATATGCTCTATTTCTATGTTTCCCGTTCTTAAGTTTAATTTATTTTTGCATTCGCGTTTGTACACCAGCTTCCTACCCCTGAAAATACAATATTTTTTGCTTACGGTTCAATGATTCTCCACACTATACTTGCTTGTTTTGTCACATGAACTGATCTTACGTTAACTATTCAAAAATAATTGCCACCAGGAAATGGCTGAGGGATTGTTTTGCATCTTTAAATAGACGTTGACGTTAATATGATTGTATTAACTCCAGTACAGCTCCTCTAAAACCCATGATTCCATCTGTAAACTGTAACGAAAGAGACATGTTCACACTCATCTGCAGTGCTTCTGCAAAAAAATAGATTTAGGATAAACATTTATTTAAAAAAAAAAAGATTAGATAAACTAAACTAAATTAGTCCAGTAAGGAGAGGGTTGCCAGACTCTTGCTGTTTCACTGTGAAGGGAGATACCTCCATCTGGTTGCCAGACTCTGGCTGTTTCACTGTGAAGGGAGATATCTCCATCTGGTTGCCAGACTCTGTCTGTTTCACTGTGAAGGGAGATACCTCCATCTGGTTGCCAGACTTTGACTGTTTCACTGTGAAGGGAGATATCTCCATCTGGTTGCCAGACTTTGCCTGTTTCACTGTGAAGGGTGATATCTCCATCTGGTTGCCAACCTCTGCCTGATTCACTGTGAAGGGGGATATATCCATCTGGTTGCCAGACTCTGCCTGTTTCACTGTGAAGGGAGATATCTCCATCTGGTTGCCAGACTTTGCCTGTTTCACTGTGAAGGGAGATATCTCCATCTGGTTGCCAGACTCTGCCTTTTCACTGTGAAGGGATATATATCCATCTGGTTACCAGACTCTGCCTGTTTCACTGTGAAGGGTGATATCTCCATCTGGTTGCCAGCCTCTGCCTGATTCACTGTGAAGGGAGATATATCCATCTGGTTGCCAGACTCTGCCTGTTTCACTGTGAAGGGAGATACCTCCATCTGGTTGCCAGACTCTGCCTGTTTCACTGTGAAGTGAGATATCTCCATCTGGTTGCCAGACTTTGCCTGTTTCACTGTGAAGGGAGATATCTCCATCTGGTTGCCAGACTCTGCCTGTTTCACTGTGAAGGGAGATATCTCCATCTGGTTGCCAGACTCTGCCTGTTTCACTGTGAAGTGAGATATCTCCATCTGGTTGCCAGACTTTGCCTGTTTCACTGTGAAGGGAGATATCTCCATCTGGTTGCTAGACTCTGCCTTTTCACTGTGAAGGGAGATATATCCATCTGGTTGCCAGACTCTGCCTGTTTCACTGTGAAGGGGGATACTTCCATCTGGTCGTCAGACTCTGCCTTTTCACTGTGAAGGGAGATACTTCCATCTGGTTGCCAGACTCTGTCTGTTTCACTGTGAAGGCAGATACCTCCATCTGGTTGCCAGACTCTGTCTGTTTCACTGTGAATGGAGTTATCTCCATCTGGTTGCCAGACTCTGTCTGTTTCACTGTGAAGGCAGATACCTCCATCTGGTTGCCAGACTCTGCCTGTTTCACTGTGAAGGGAGATATCTCCATCTGGTTGCCAGACTCTGCCTGTTTCACTGTGAAGGGAGATATCTCCATCTGGTTGCCAGACTCTGCCTGTTTCACTGTGAAGGGAGATACCTCCATCTGGTTGCCAGACTCTGCCTGTTTCACTGTGAAGGGAGATATCTCCATCTGGTTGCCAGACTCTGCCTGTTTCACTGTGAAGGGAGATATCTCCATCTGGTTGCCAGACTTTGCCTGTTTCACTGTGAAGGGAGATATCTCCATCTGGTTGCCAGACTCTGCCTGTTTCACTGTGAAGGGTGATATCTCCATCTGGTTGCCAGCCTCTGCCTGATTCACTGTGAAGGGAGATATATCCATCTGGTTGCCAGACTCTGCCTGTTTCACTGTGAAGGGAGATATCTCCATCTGGTTGCCAGACTCTGCCTGTTTCACTGTGAAGGGAGATACCTCCATCTGGTTGCCAGACTCTGCATGTTTCACTGTGAAGGGAGATATCTCCATCTGGTTGCCAGACTTTGCCTGTTTCACTGTGAAGGGTGATATCTCCATCTGGTTGCCAGCCTCTGCCTGATTCACTGTGAAGGGAGATATATCCATCTGGTTGCCAGACTCTGCCTGTTTCACTGTGAAGGGAGATACCTCCATCTGGTTGCCAGACTCTGCCTGTTTCACTGTGAAGGGAGATATCTCCATCTGGTTGCCAGACTTTGCCTGTTTCACTGTGAAGGGAGATATCTCCATCTGGTTGCCAGACTCTGCCTGTTTCACTGTGAAGGGAGATATCTCCATCTGGTTGCCAGACTCTGCCTTTTCACTGTGAAGGGAGATATCTCCATCTGGTTGCCAGACTCTGCCTGTTTCACTGTGAAGGGAGATATCTCCATCTGGTTGCCAGACTCTGCCTTTTCACTGTGAAGGGAGATATATCCATCTGGTTGCCAGACTCTGCCTGTTTCACTGTGAAGGGAGATACTTCCATCTGGTTGCCAGACTCTGCCTTTTCACTGTGAAGGGAGATACCTCCATCTGGTTGCCAGACTCTGCCTGTTTCACTGTGAAGGGAGATATCTCCATCTGGTTGCCAGACTCTGTCTGTTTCACTGTGAAGGCAGATACCTCCATCTGGTTGCCAGACTCTGCCTGTTTCACTGTGAAGGGAGATATCTCCATCTGGTTGCCAGACTCTGCCTGTTTCACTGTGAAGGGAGATACCTCCATCTGGTTGCCAGACTCTGCCTGTTTCACTGTGAAGGGAGATATCTCCATCTGGTTGCCAGACTCTGCCTGTTTCACTGTGAAGGGAGATATCTCCATCTGGTTGCCAGACTCTGCCTTTTCACTGTGAAGGGAGATATATCCATCTGGTTGCCAGACTCTGCCTGTTTCACTGTGAAGGGGGATACTTCCATCTGGTCGTCAGACTCTGCCTTTTCACTGTGAAGGGAGATACTTCCATCTGGTTGCCAGACTCTGTCTTTTCACTGTGAAGGGAGATACCTCCATCTGGTTGCCAGACTCTGCCTGTTTCACTGTGAAGGGAGATACCTCCATCTGGTTGCCAGACTCTGCCTGTTTCACTGTGAAGGGAGATATCTCCATCTGGTTGCCAGACTCTGCCTGTTTCACTGTGAAGGGAGATACCTCCATCTGGTTGCCAGACTCTGCCTTTTCACTGGGAAGGGAGATACTTCCATCTGGTTGCCAGACTCTGTCTTTTCACTGTGAAGGGAGATATCTCCATCTGGTTGCCAGACTCTGCCTGAATCACTGTGAAGGGAGATACCTCCATCTGGTTGCCAGACTCTGCCTGTTTCACTGTGAAGGGAGATACCTCCATCTGGTTGCCAGACTCTGCCTGTTTCACTGTGAAGGGAGATATATCCATCTGGTTGCCAGACTCTGCCTGTTTCACTGTGAAGGGTGATATCTCCATCTGGTTGCCAGCCTCTGCCTGATTCACTGTGAAGGGAGATATATCCATCTGGTTGCCAGACTCTGCCTGTTTCACTGTGAAGGGAGATACCTCCATCTGGTTGCCAGACTCTGCCTGTTTCACTGTGAAGGGAGATATCTCCATCTGGTTGCCAGACTCTGCCTTTTCACTGTGAAGGGAGATATATCCATCTGGTTGCCAGACTCTGCCTGTTTCACTGTGAAGGGAGATATCTCCATCTGGTTGCCAGACTCTGCCTTTTCACTGTGAAGGGAGATATCTCCATCTGGTTGCCAGACTCTGCCTGTTTCACTGTGAAGGGAGATACCTCCATCTGGTTGCCAGACTCTGCCTGATTCACTGTGAAGGGAGATATATCCATCTGGTTGCCAGACTCTGCCTGTTTCACTGTGAAGGGAGATATCTCCATCTGGTTGTCAGACTCTGCCTTTTCACTGGGAAGGGAGATACTTCCATCTGGTTGCCAGACTCTGTCTTTTCACTGTGAAGGGAGATACCTCCATCTGGTTGCCAGACTCTGCCTGTTTCACTGTGAAGGGAGTTATCTCCATCTGGTTGCCAGACTCTGTCTGTTTCACTGTGAAGGCAGATACCTCCATCTGGTTGCCAGACTCTGCCTGTTTCACTGTGAAGGGAGATATCTCCATCTGGTTGCCAGACTCTGCCTGTTTCACTGTGAAGGGAGATATCTCCATCTGGTTGCCAGACTCTTCCTTTTCACTGTGAAGGGAGATACCTCCATCTGGTTGCCAGACTCTGCCTTTTCACTGTGAAGGGAGATACCTCTGGTTGCCAGACTCTGCCTTTTCACTGTGAAGGGAGATATATCCATCTGGTTGCCAGACTCTGCCTGTTTCACTGTGAAGGGAGATACCTCCATCTGGTTGCCAGACTCTGCCTTTTCACTGTGAAGGGAGATATATCCATCTGGTTGCCAGACTCTGCCTGTTTCACTGTGAAGGGGGATACTTCCATCTGGTTGTCAGACTCTGCCTTTTCACTGTGAAGGGAGATACTTCCATCTGGTTGCCAGACTCTGTCTTTTCACTGTGAAGGGAGATACGTCCATCTGGTTGCCAGACTCTGCCTGTTTCACTGTGAAGGAAGATACCTCCATCTGGTTGCCAGACTGCCTGATTCACTGTGAAGGGAGATATATCCATCTGGTTGCCAGACTCTGCCTGTTTCACTGTGAAGGGGGATACCTCCATCTGGTTGTCAGACTCTGCCTTTTCACTGGGAAGGGAGATACTTCCATCTGGTTGCCAGACTCTGTCTTTTCACTGTGAAGGGAGATATCTCCATCTGGTTGCCAGACTCTGCCTGAATCACTGTGAAGGGAGATACCTCCATCTGGTTGCCAGACTCTGTCTGTTTCACTGTGAATGGAGTTATCTCCATCTGGTTGCCAGACTCTGTCTGTTTCACTGTGAAGGCAGATACCTCCATCTGGTTGCCAGACTCTGCCTGTTTCACTGTGAAGGGAGATATATCCATCTGGTTGCCAGACTCTGCCTTTTCACTGTGAAGGGAGATATCTCCATCTGGTTGCCAGACTCTGCCTGTTTCACTGTGAAGGGAGATACCTCCATCTGGTTGCCAGACTCTGCATGATTCACTTTGAAGGGAGATACCTCCATCTCGTTGTCAGACTCTGCCTGATTCACTGTGAAGGGAGATACCTCCATCTGTTTGCCAGACTCTGCCTTTTCACTGTGAAGTGAGATACTTCCATCTGGTTGCCAGACTCTGCCTTTTCACTGTGAAGGGAGATACCTCCATCTGGTTGCCAGACTCTGCCTGTTTCACTGTGAAGGGAGATATCTCCATCTGGTTGCCAGACTCTGCCTGTTTCACTGTGAAGGGAGATATCTCCATCTGGTTGCCAGACTCTGCCTGATTCACTGTGAAGGGAGATACCTCCATCTGGTTGCCAGACTCTGCCTGATTCACTGTGAAGGGAGATACCTCCATCTGGTTGCCAGACTCTGCCTTTTCACTGTGAAGTGACATTTCTCCATCTGGTTGCCAGACTCTGCCTTTTCACTGTGAAGGGAGATATATCCATCTGGTTGCCAGACTTTGCCTGTTTCGATGTGAAGGGTGATATCTCCATCTGGTTGCCAGCCTCTGCCTGATTCACTGTGAAGGGAGATATATCCATCTGGTTGCCAGACTCTGCCTGTTTCACTGTGAAGGGAGATATCTCCATCTGGTTGCCAGACTCTGTCTTTTCACTGTGAAGGGAGATATCTCCATCTGGTTGCCAGACTCTGCCTGAATCACTGTGAAGGGAGATACCTCCATCTGGTTGCCAGACTCTGCCTGTTTCACTGTGAAGGGAGTTATCTCCATCTGGTTGCCAGACTCTGTCTGTTTCACTGTGAAGGGAGATACCTCCATCTGGTTGCCAGACTCTGCCTTTTCACTGTGAAGGGAGATACCTCCATCTGGTTGCCAGACTCTGCCTGTTTCACTGTGAAGGGAGATATCTCCATCTGGTTGCCAGACTCTGCCTGTTTCACTGTGAAGGGAGATACCTCCATCTGGTTGCCAGACTCTGCCTGATTCACTGTGAAGGGAGATACCTCCATCTGGTTGCCAGACTCTGCCTGTTTCACTGTGAAGGGAGATACCTCCATCTGGTTGCCAGACTCTGCCTTTTCACTGTGAAGGGAGATATCTCCATATGGTTGCCAGACTCTTCCTTTTCACTGTGAAGGGAGATACCTCCATCTGGTTGCCAGAGTCTGCCTTTTCACTGTGAAGGGAGATATCTCCATCTGAATGCCAGACTCTTTCTGTTTCACTGTGAAGGGAGATATCTCCATCTGGTTGCCAGACTCTGCCTGATTCACTGTGAAGGGAGATACCTCCATCTGGTTGCCAGACTCTGCCTGATTCACTGTGAAGGGAGATACCTCCATCTGGTTGCCAGACTCTGCCTTTTCACTGTGAAGTGACATTTCTCCACCTGGTTGCCAGACTCTGCCTTTTCACTGTGAAGGGAGATATATCCATCTGGTTGCCAGACTTTGCCTGTTTCGATGTGAAGGGTGATATCTCCATCTGGTTGCCAGCCTCTGCCTGATTCACTGTGAAGGGAGATATATCCATCTGGTTGCCAGACTCTGCCTGTTTCACTGTGAAGGGAGATATCTCCATCTGGTTGCCAGACTCTGCCTTTTCACTGTGAAGGGAGATATCTCCATCTGGTTGCCAGACTCTGCCTGTTTCACTGTGAAGGGAGATATCTCCATCTGGTTGCCAGACTCTGCCTTTTCACTGTGAAGGGAGATATATCCATCTGGTTGTCAGACTCTGTCTGTGTCACTGTGAAGGAAATACCTCCATCTGGTTGCCAGACTCTGCCTGATTCACTGTGAAGAGAGATACCTCCATCTGGTTGCCAGACTCTGCCTGTTTCACTGTGAAGGGAGATATCTCCATCTGGTTGCCAGACTCTGCCTTTTCACTGTGAAGGGAGATACCTCCATCTGGTTGCCAGACTCTGTCTGTTTCACTGTGAAGGGAGATACCTCCATCTGGTTGCCAGACTCTGCCTGATTCACTGTGAAGGGAGATACCTCCATCTGGTTGTCAGACTCTGCCTGATTCACTGTGAAGGGAGATACCTCCATCTGTTTGCCAGACTCTGCCTTTTCACTGTGAAGTGAGATACCTCCATCTGGTTGCCAGACTCTTCCTTTTCACTGTGAAGGGAGATACCTCCATCTGGTTGCCAGACTCTGCCTGTTTCACTGTGAAGGGAGATACCTCCATCTGGTTGCCACACTCTGCTTTTTCACTGTGAAGGGAGATACCTCTGGTTGCCTGTCTGTTCACTACAAGAACAGGGCTGACTCCGAACAGATCTCTTTCTTTCTTACTATCTTGAATCTGAACCTGAGGTGAACTATTCATTGTTCTATTGTTCTTCCTAAACTAACGAATGAGGTTAGCAAATATCATCTTGGTGGCAGTGTGGTTCACCTTTATGAGGATGGCAATGGTAGCACACACACACACACACACACACACACACACACACACACACACACACAGCTTATAGTCAGCACATTGATTAACTGTGCATGTGCACATATGTGTGTGTGTGTGTGTGTGTGTGTGTGTGTGTGTGTGTGTGTGTGTGTGTGTGTGTGTGTGTGTGTGTGTGTGTGTGTGTGTGTGTGTGTGTGTGTGTGTGTGTGTGTGTGTGTGCCACAGTGTGACTGTGTGTAAGCGGCCAGATTATCCCCCTGCTTTACTGAGCAGAGGCTGTGGATGTGGGTACAATATGAGGGCTTATTAACTAATTAAAACAAAAAAATACAGACAGAAGGGTGGAAGACAGAGAGAGAGAGAGAACATATGTTTGCCATGAAAATAAAGCCATTTGAATTGAAAAGAGGGAGAGGGAGAGAGAGGGAGAGGGAGAGAGAGGGAGAGGGAGAGAGAGGGAGAGGGAGAGGGAGAGAGAGCGCGAGAGAGAGAGATAACGGGTTAGGGGATCCATTATTATAAGATAATGTGGAAGACAAAAACAGCAGCATCTCTAAACAGTAAAATCTCTAAACAGCAGCATCTCTAACAGCAGCATCTCTAAACAGCAGCATCTCTAAACAGCAGCATCTCTAAACAGCAGCATCACTAAACAGCAGCATCTCTAAACAGCAGCATCACTAAACAGCAGCATCTCTAAACAGCAGCATCACTAAACAGCAGCATCACTAAACAGCAGCATCTCTAAACAGCAGCATCACTAAACAGCAGCATCTCTAAACAGCAGCATCTCTAAACAGCAGCATCTCAAGCATCTCTAAACAGCAGCATCACTAAACAGCAGCATCACTAAACAGCAGCATCTCTAAACAGCAGCATCACTAAACAGCAGCATCTCTAAACAGCAGCATCTCTAAACAGCAGCATCTCTAAACAGCAGCATCTCTAAACAGCAGCATCTCTAAACAGCAGCATCTCAAGCATCTCTAAACAGCAGCATCTCTAAACAGCAGCATCTCAAGCATCTCTAAACAGCAGCATCTCTAATCAGCAGCATCTCTAAACAGCAGCATCTCTAAACAGCAGCATCTCAAGCATCTCTAAACAACAGCATCTCTAATCAGCAGCATCTCTAAACAACAGCATCTCTAAACAACAGCATATCTAAACAGCAGCATCTCTAAACAGCAGCATTTCTAAACAACAGCATCTCTAAACAGCAGCATGTCTAAACAGCAGCATCTCTAATCAGCAGCATCTCTAATCAGCAGCATCTCTAATCAGCAGCATCTCTAACAGCAGCATTTCTAAACAACAGCATCTCTAAACAGTGGCATCTCTAAACAGTGGCATCTCTAATCAGCAGCATCTCTAATCAGCAGCATCTCTAACAGCAGCATCTCTAAACAGCAGCATCTCTAAACAGCAGCATCTCTAAACAGTAGCATCTCTAAACAGCAGCATCTCTAAACAGTAGCATCTAATCACAGGCATCACCTTGCAGACAAACAGCAAAGAAACATTATTAGCATGCCATTACTATAGCAGTAAGTTGCGAGCATAGCAAGGATTTGGGGTTGGATATGTGATGCTAAAAGCATGCCACCGCTAAGTCAACTGTTGAGTTAGGTTAGCAAAGGAGACTTATAACTCACAGACAGCTGGGCTAGCAAACATTATGTGTTGTATAGGAGACATATTTTACTGCTTACAGACACAGCTTAGCTATCAAAGATTATGTGTCGTATAGGAGACAGATCACTGCTTACAGACACAGCTGAGCTATCAAAGATTATGTGTCGTATAGGAGACAGATCACTGCTTACAGACACAGCTGAGCTATCAAAGATTATGTGTTGTATAGGAGACAGATCACTGCTTACAGACACAGCTGAGCTATCAAAGATTATGTGTTGTATAGGAGACAGATCACTGCTTACAGACACAGCTGAGCTATCAAAGATTATGTGTTGTATAGGAGACAGATCACTGCTTACAGACACAGCTGAGCTATCAAAGATTATGTGTTGTATAGGAGAGAGATCACTACTTACAGACACAGCTGGGTTTCTTGGCTGACCACTGGTTGTTCTTCTGGCAGGTGATGTTCTTCTTCCCCACCAACTCAAAGGCAGGGAGACACTCAAAGTGCAGCCTGTCGCCGTGGCGGAAACCTGTCCCCTCCCGCTTGCCGTAGGCCGGTATCCCTGGGTCGCCACAGCTGCCCTGGTCAATCTCTGAAGGGAAGAGACACACAGATTGACAGGTAAGATAGTTGCCTAAAATCACTGGTGGCTTTCCAGGTAAACTTTCAACATTTCAACTCTATTTTCCTAGACTAGACTGTAATTTATTTTGCAAACACACAGAACAGATTATAATATCTTGCTATGCCTGGAGAAGTGTTTCACATATAGACAGATGAAATACTAAGTAACACCAAATCAGGTCAAAGGTCAAAGATGACGCTTCTCACAAAATATTTGACAAAAATCAACGGTATCAATGGTTCTGTGTTGTCTTTTTTGCAAATAAAACTGAACATTTTCTCACACAAGACAGGGAGACTAGTGGTTAGAGTGTAGAGGTGGCAGGTAGACTAGTGGTTAGAGTGTAGAGGTGGCAGGTAGACTAGTGGTTAGAGTGTAGGGGCGGCAAGTAGCCTAGTGGTTAGAGTGTAGAGGCGGCAGGGAGCCTAGTGGTTAGAGTGTAGAGGCGGCAGGAAGCCTAGTGGTTAGAGTGTAGAGGCGGCAGGTAGCCTAGTGGTTAGAGTGTAGAGGCGGCAGGTAGCATAGTGGTTAGAGTGTAGAGGCGGCAGGTAGCCTACTGGTTAGAGTGTAGAGGCGGCAGGTAGCCTAGTGGTTAGAGTGTAGAGGCGGCAGGGAGCCTACTGGTTAGAGTGTAGAGGCGGCAGGGAGCCTAGTGGTTAGAGTGTAGAGGCGGCAGGTAGCATAGTGGTTAGAGTGTAGAGGCGGCAGGGAGCCTAGTGGTTAGAGTGTAGAGGCGGCAGGAAGCCTAGTGGTTAGAGTGTAGAGGCGGCAGGGAGACTAGTGGTTAGAGTGTAGGGGCGGCAAGTAGCCTAGTGGTTAGAGTGTAGAGGCGGCAGGGAGCCTAGTGGTTAGAGTGTAGAGGCGGCAGGGAGCCTAGTGGTTAGAGTGTAGAGGTGGCAGGGAGCCTAGTGGTTAGAGTGTAGAGGCGGCAGGGAGCCTAGTGGTTAGAGTGTAGAGGCGGCAGGTAGACTAGTGGTTAGAGTGTAGAGGTGGCAGGTAGCCTAGTGGTTAGAGTGTAGAGGCGGCAGGGAGACTAGTGGTTAGAGTGTAGAGGCGGCAGGGAGCCTAGTGGTTAGAGTGTAGGGGCGGCAGGTAGACTAGTGGTTAGAGTGTAGAGGCGGCAGGTAGACTAGTGGTTAGAGTGTAGAGGCGGCAGGTAGCCTAGTGGTTAGAGTGTAGAGGCGGCTCTCTCTCTCTCTCTCCATCTCTTTCTCTCCCTTCCTCTTCCTTCTCCGTTGTCTTTTCCACCCAGTCAGAACCCACATAGAACACACACTCTCTCTCCTTCTCTCTGTATCTGCCTTTCCCTCTGCATCTCTCTCGGTGTCTCTCTCGCGGTGTCTCTCTCGCTCTCTCTCGCTCTCTCTCTCTCTCTGCAGGTGCACTCCTCCCTTCGCTGTGTGAAAAACACTCTGCCTGCGACGAGGAGCTGACGTGCACTTTCACACGCTGACCCACATTCTTTAGTCTTTACACACACACACACACACACACACACACACACACACACACACACACACACACACACACACACACACACACACACACACACACACACACACACACACACACACACACACACACAGACTTCATTCCTTTCATCATCCAATGATTTATGCAACCCTCACTCTTCCCCTTCCTGGTTTTCCAGGGGTGCTACAGATGGAATCCGGAGAACTCCCGGTGAGGAATCTGTAGCGGAACATCGGAACAGGAAGCAGACGGGACAAATAAGCCCATCCATCCATCCAAGGAAGGAGGGTAGACTCTAATGAGCTTTTAAAACACACCAGGGGATCTGAAACTGCGAGATAAATCCATGGCTGACTTAATGACCATCATTTTATTAACACATATTTAGAGTCTACGGAGATTAGCATCCTAAGGGACTCATCAGGTCCATCACATATATAGGTAACTGTAACCCTCCTGTTGTGTTCATTTCATGTTAATTAGTTCTGTGTTCCCGGTCCAAAATGACCGCCCCATTACAGCTGATTATAAATCTATAATGATACATATATTATCACCTAATGTTGTGTTAGATCTTTTTATCAACTTAAGTTCTTCTGAACATTACAAGTTTTGAACTTCTATTTGTTATTTATGGCCTGTAGGCCTCATTGACCTAAGCTCATACAACTCGTTATTGAGTAAAAAAAGCATAATGTATGGATTATTTTGACTATAACAAATACTCAGATGAAACATATTGTGCTATTTATCACAGACGAGTTTGTGTCAAAGTTTAACAAGGCCTCTCTCCTCCTCACCAGTGTCATGATCAAAGATATGACCACGAGCCTCACATACAGTATATCGTTTGTCAATGTGCTGCCACAGAATGAATTGTGAGCAAGGCTTCAAAAAAAACTTTATATACACCAGAGCTGTGAGAAAAGTTCAAAATATTATTGAAACAATGTTGCGATTGTTTGTGAGAATGCCAACAGGTGTGGTTCCCGTGGGGGAAATATTCTATTGGGGAAAGGTTCCCGTGGGGGTTGCCATGGAAGCCAAAAAGGGGAGTGAGGTGTGTGTGTGTGTGTGTGTGTGTGTGTGTGTGTGTGTGTGTGTGTGTGTGTGTGTGTGTGTGTGTGTGTGTGTGTGTGTGTGTGTGTGTGTGTGTGTGTGTGTGTGTGTGTGTGTGTGTGTGTGTGTGTGCTCAAAGACACATGCATGTGGGGGTCTGGGAGAGGAACTGTGTCCATCTGATGAATGGGCATGTGCCTGAACTCAATTTTATACACTAATTGTTGTCTCACCTATTTGTTTCTAATGACCGGTCATTTTTGACCGGGAACTCCACAGGTGTACAAAAGTTAAATAAAACACCCAAAATGTAATGAAAATTATCCAGATGTATGTTGTGTGTTCAGATGCCCTGTGTGGACAAAGTCATGGAACCTGATGACAATCAGAGTAAATTAACTACCTTTTTCAGAGAGAAAACTTGTAAATCGTTCCAATTCGACCAGAACACAGCAGGAGGGTTTTAATGTGATTCTGTGGATTTTTATCTTTCTGATGTAACGGCGTTCCTCCTCCTCTTCATCCGAAGAGGAGGAGCAGGGATTGAACCAAAATGCAGCTTCTTGAGTTGACATGATTTATTTAAAGAAAAGACGAAAACACGAACTTCACTATAAACTAACAAAACAACAAACGGAGTAGACAGACCTGGACGACGAACTTACATGAAACACGAAGAACTCACGAACAGGAAAATGACTACACAAAATGACGAACGAACGAAACAGTCCCGTATGGTGCAACATAGACACAGACACAGGAGACAACCACCCACAAACAAACCATGTGACCCCACCTACCTTAATATGGTTCTCAATCAGAGGAGATGAACACCACCTGCCTCTAATTGAGAACCATATCAGGTACCCATTCACCAACATAGAAACAGAAAACATAGACTGCCCACCCAAACTCACGTCCTGACCAACTAACACATACAAAACTAACAGAAAACAGGTCAGGAACGTGACATCTGATTTCTTGTGTAAAGTCACTATGGGTGTCTTGAGAAAATCAAATGTACTGTTATCATTATTCATATTTATATGATTTATATTATTCATATTAGTCATAATATTAGTATTCACATTCATGTTATTAATAGTATTTTTAGTATTCATATTCATATTATTCATAGTATTCATATTATTCATATTATTAGCATTAATATTCATATTTATATGATTCGTTTTAATCATATCATTAGTATTAGTATTCATTTTCATATTATTAAGATTATTATTAGTATTCATATTCATATTATTCATATTAGTATTCATATTCATATTTATAATATTCATATTAATCATATTATCAGTATTAGTATTCATATTCATATAATTCATATTATTATTAGTATTCATAATTATATTATTCCTATTATTCATATTATTAGTATTATTATTCATATTCATATTATTCATATTATTATTGGTGTTCATATTTATATTATTCATATGATTATTAGTATTCATATTTATATTATTCATATTATTCATATTATTAGTTGTAGCATTATTCATAATCATATTATTATTATTATTATTATTATTATGTTTTATTATTCATATTCATATTCATATTATTATTATTATATGTTTTATTATTCATATTCATATTATTATTACTATTGACATTCATGTTATTATTATTACTATAAATATTGCTATTATTATTAATTGTATTATTACTATTAATATTACTATTATTGTTAATATAATTTGTATTAATATTATTATTATTATGACTGTTGTTATTATCACTATTCCTAATATTATTATTATGATTCATATTATTATTATTATTATTATTATTCGTATTATTACTGTTATTATTATTGTTACTATTCATATTCAAATTCATATTATTACTATTACTATTCATATTATTACTATTATTACTAATATTTATATTATTAATATGGGTGGTCTCATTATTGTGATTCAGAGTGGTGATGGTGGGATGGGTGGTTTCATCACTGGGTTTGATATCCATTCATCCATTTCAAGATGCTTAATACTAATAAATAGATACACGTTTCTTTCCTGAAACATGCATTGTTTAAAATTATCATAAAGTAAAACATTTTTGAATTACCCACAATCCTATTTTTTTTTGTTGCCACATTGCAAGTTGTTGCAAGAACCTTAAATTATTAGTTATTATTATTAATTATTAAATCACTTAAAATACTTAGTTGCATTTTTGGACAAATTTAATTAACAAATAGTGAAAGGACGTGCATTCATGTGTATGAAGTACAGCTGAAGTCGGAAGTTTCCATACACCTTATCCAAATATATTTAAATTCAGTTTTTCAGAATTCCTGACATTTTATCCTAGTAAAAATTCCCTGTTTTAGGTCAGTTAGGATCACCACTTTATTTTAAGAATGTGAAATGTCAGAATAATATTTGAGAGAATTATTTATTTCAGCTTTTATTTCTTTCATCACATTCCCACTGTGTCAGAAGTTTACATGCACTCAATTAGTATTTGGTAGCATTGCCATTAAATTGTTTAACTTGGGTCAAATGTTTTGGGTAGCCTTCCACAAGCCTCCCACAATAAGTTGGGTGAAATTTTTGCCCATTCCTCCTGACAAAGCTGGTGTAACTGAATCAGGTTTGAAGGCCTCCTTGCTCGCATACGCTTTTTCAGTTCTGCCCACAAATGTTCTATAGGATTGAGGTAAGGGCTTTGTGATGGCCACTCCAATACCTTGACTTTGTTGTCCTTAAGCCATTTTTCCACAACTTTGGAAGTATGCTTGGGGTAATTGATCATTTGGAAGACCCATTTGCGACCAAGCTTTAACTTCCTGACTGATGTCTTGTCCACATAATTTCCCTGCCTCATGATGCCATCTATTTTGTGATGTGCATTAGTCCCTCTTGCAGAAAAGCACCCCCACAACATGATGCTGCCACCCCGGTGCTTCGCGGTTGGGATGGTGTTCTTCGGCTTGTAAGCATCCCCCTTTTTCCTCCAAACATAACGATGGTCATTATGGCCAATTTTGTTTCATCAGACCAGAGGACATTTCTCCCAAAAAGTACGATCTTCGTCCCCATGTGCAGTTGCAAACCGGTCTGGCTTTTTTATGGCGGTTTTGGAGCAGTGGCTTCTTCCTTGCTGAGCGGCCTTTCAGGTTATGTCGACATAGGACTCGTTTTACTGTGGATATAGATACTTTTGTACCTGTTTCCTCCAGCATCTTCACAAGTTCCTTTGCTGTTGTTCTGGGATTGATTTGAACTTTTCGCACCAAAGTACGTTCATCTCTAGGAGACAGAACGAGTCTCCTGAGCTGTATGACGGCTGCGTGGTGACATGGTGTTGATACTTCCGTACTATTGTTTGTACAGATGAATGCGGTACCTTCAGGCATTTGGAAATTGCTCCCAGGGATGAACCAGACTTGTGGAGGTCTACAATTTTTTTTTCTGAGGTCTTGGCTGATTTCTTTTGATTTTCCCATGATGTCAAGCAAAGAGGCACTGCGTTTGAAGGTAGGCCTTGCAATACATTCACAGGTACACCTCCAATTGACTTAAATTATGTCAATTAGCTTATCAGAAGCTTCTAAAGCCAATACATAATTTTCTGGAATTTTCCAAGCTGTTTAAAGGCACAGTCAATTTAGTGTATGTAAACTTCTGACCCACTGAAATTGTGATACAGTGAATTATAAGGGAAATAATATGTCTGTAAACAATTGTTGGAAAACTTACTTGTTTCATGCACAAAGTAGATGTCCTAACCGACTTGCCAAAACTATAGTTTGGTAACAAGACATTTGTGGAGTGGTTGAAAAACGAGTTTTAATGACTCCATCCTAAGTGTATGTAAACTTCCAACTTCAAATGTATGTGTTGGTTGTAATTCTGAGTCAATTCGGCAAAGTCAATTACCCCCTGATAATTTTGTACAGTGCAAGGTACTTAATTGTTACCCAGAAATGATTTGATATATTGAGATGAAAACGGCTACATTGGATCTTAAAGTTAGGATGTGTATGGTTACAACCAAAACAACCTGATGGTTAAAGGGTTATATTCTACTCCCAGAAATAAAAATCATGACACTCCTGTCAATTTGGTGAAAGCCTATGTTCTAACACGGGTTTAAATCAACACAATTTAACTTCTAAGTGGTCCGTTTGTAAAAAATCATGTCATGGTGTAGGATTAGATTAAAACAATATCACATTTCATAACGTTTTTAAAAACAAAAGACCTGCACTCCATATCACTGAATCAGCCAATAGATGATAGGGCATACTTGTCTTGAACACATGCATCCATTTATATAGGCATGACTAAGTAGATATTTTTGTCTTAAATGTGCTCAAACTAAACAGTGTACCAAATTATTCAACTCAGTTCTTCCTTCAAGTATCATCTCACAATGGGCCCTGTGGAAAATGTAGGAAAGGGCAATTGTTGCTATAGCAACATACTCTGCACTCGCTCTGGGACGAACTACGAGTTCAACTCGGTGAGAGACTACTAAATTGATTTTGCAGTTTGTTGAACTGATTTTACAGCTAAAATAAATGCTGATATTGACAACGGTATTACTGTGCGTAGCTGCGTTGTCTAGCTTGCTACCTAGCCAACCAGCCCAGGGAGAGCATTGCATTGTGTGTGTTAAGAAACCTCTCTCTGGCACTGGGAGAGACACAAAATTGGGTTTCCATTCACTCGCCCAACTCACCCTGTTACTGCTGAGGTAGACTACCATCCCCCACCTCACCTTGTTACTGATGAGGTAGACTACCATCCCCCACCTCACCTTGTTACTGCTGAGGTAGACTACCATCCCCCACCTCACCTTGTTACTGCTGAGGTAGACTACCATCCCCCACCTCACCCTGTTACTGCTGAGGTAGACTACCATCCCCCACCTCACCTTGTTACTGCTGAGGTAGACTACCATCCCCCACCTCACCTTGTTACTGCTGAGGTAGACTACCATCCCCCACCTCACCTTGTTACTGCTGAGGTAGACTACCATCCCCCACCTCACCTTGTTACTGCTGAGGTAGACTACCATCCCCCACCTCACCTTGTTACTGCTGAGGTAGACTACCATCCCCCACCTCACCTTGTTACTGCTGAGGTAGACTACCATCCCCCACCTCACCTTGTTACTGCTGAGGTAGACTACCATCCCCCACCTCACCTTGTTACTGCTGAGGTAGACTACCATCCCCCACCTCACCTTGTTACTGCTGAGGTAGATTTCCATCCCCCACCTCACCTTGTTACTGCTGAGGTAGACAACCATCCCCCACCTCACCTTGTTACTGCTGAGGTAGACTACCATCCCCCACCTCACCCTGTTACTGCTGAGGTAGACTACCATCCCCCACCTCACCTTGTTACTGATGAGGTAGACTACCATCCCCCACCTCACCTTGTTACTGCTGAGGTAGACTACCTGTTTACCAGTTATGGAAACACCTGTTTACCAGGTGTAGGTAGGACTATTTAACATGTCATTATGGAGACACCCTGTTTACCAGGTGTAGGTAGGGCTATTTTACATGTCATTATGGAGACACCTGTTTACCAGGTGTAGGTAGGACTATTTAACATGTCATTATGGAGACTCCTGTTTACCAGGTGTAGGTAGGACTATTTAACATGTCATTATGGAGACACCTGTTTACCAGGTGTAGGTAGGACTATTTAACATGTCATTATGGAAACACCTGTTTACCAGGTGTAGGTAGGACTATTTAACATGTCATTATGGAGACACCTGTTTACCAGGTGTAGGTAGGACTATTTAACATGTCATTATGGAGCCTCCTGTTTACCAGGTGTAGGTAGGGCTATTTAACATGTCATTATGGAGGCACCTGTTTACCAGGTGTAGGTAGGACTATTTAACATGTCATTATGGAAACACCTGTTTACCAGGTGTAGGTAGGACTATTTAACATGTCATTATGGAGACACCTGTTTACCAGGTGTAGGTAGGACTATTTAACATGTCATTATGGAAACACCTGTTTACCAGGTGTAGGTAGGACTATTTAACATGTCATTATGGAGGCACCTGTTTACCAGGTGTAGGTAGGACTATTTAACATGTCATTATGGAGACACCTGTTTACCAGGTGTAGGTAGGGCTATTTAACATGTCATTATGGAAACACCTGTTTACCAGGTGTAGGTAGGACTATTTAACATGTCATTATGGAAACACCTGTTTACCAGGTGTAGGTAGGACTATTTAACATGTCATTATGGAGACACCTGTTTACCAGGTGTAGGTAGGACTATTTAACATGTCATTATGGAAACACCTGTTTACCAGGTGTATGTAGGACTATTTAACATGTCATTATGGAGACACCTGTTTACCAGGTGTAGGTAGGGCTATTTAACATGTCATTATGGAAACACCTGTTTACCAGGTGTAGGTAGGACTATTTAACATGTCATTATGGAGACACCTGTTTACCAGGTGTAGGTAGGACTATTTAACATGTCATTATGGAGACACCTGTTTACCAGGTGTAGGTAGGGCTATTTAACATGTCATTATGGAGACTCCTGTTTACCAGGTGTAGGTAGGACTATTTAACATGTCATTATGGAGACTCCTGTTTACCAGGTGTAGGTAGGACTATTTAACATGTCATTATGGAAACACCTGTTTACCAGGTGTAGGTAGGACTATTTAACATGTCATTATGGAGACACCTGTTTACCAGGTGTAGGTAGGACTATTTAACATGTCATTATGGAGACAGTAGGTAGGACTATTTTACATGTCATTATGGAGACACCTGTTTACCAGGTGTAGGTAGGACTATTTATATTGGTTCGAGCCCTGAAAGCTGATTGGCTGACAACTGTGGTATATAAGACCATATACCACAGGTATGGCAAAGACCCACTTTAGTAAGTAGTTTATAATAGCAATAAGGGGGTTGTGGTACAGTATATGGCCAACATACCACGGCTAACGGCTGTATCCAGGCACTCCGTGTTGCGTCGTGTCTAAGAACAGTCCTTAGCCGTGGTATATTGGCCATATACCACACCCCCTTGTGCCGTATTGCTTAATCATAGCAGTCAGACGAGTTAAATCGACATCCATTGATGGAAAATGATCTGGCGAGTTTAACAAGGGCAAATTATCTTTTCTCTTGCGACATAATCAAATAAATGTATTAAGTCATGTCACAGCTTGCAATAATTATTATTTTGAGGAAAATTTTTGTTTATAATGTCGTTAGAAGTTCAAACAATATACCTTCTTGATTGACTCGATAACGTTACGGAAAAATAGTTTATTGTATAAATACTCTTCTCTTGCAATGAAAAAAATTGTTAATTTTATAGTATAAAGTAAAATCCTCATGTCCTGGTTACCAAGACGGACGTCGAATTTCGGGAAGTCTGGCTATGGGGGGTCTGGCTATGGGGGGTCTGGCTATGGGGGGTCTGGCTATGGGGGGTCTGGCTAGGGGGGGTCTGGCTAAGGGGGGTCTGGCTATGGGGGTTCTGGCTATGGGGGGTCTGGTTAAGGGGGGTCTGGCTATGGGGGGTCTGGCTAAGGGGGGTCTGGCTATGGGGGGTCTGGCTATGGGGGGTCTGGTTAAGGGGGGTCTGGCTATGGGGGGTCTGGCTATGGGGGGTATGGTTAAGGGGGGTCTGGCTATGGGGGGTCTGGCTAAGGGGGGTCTGGCTATGGGGGGTCTGGCTATGGGGGGTCTGGCTATGGGGGGTCTGGCTATGGGGGGTCTGGCTAAGGGGGGGTATGGTTAAGGGGGGTCTGGCTATGGGGGTTCTGGTTAAGGGGGGTCTGCTTAAGGGGGGTCTGGCTATGGGGGGTCTGGCTATGGGGGGTCTGGCTATGGGGGGTCTGGCTAAGGGGGTCTGGCTAAGGGGGGTTTGGCTATGGGGGTTCTGGCTATGGGGGGTCTGGCTAAGGGGGGTCTGGCTATGGGGGGTCTGGCTAAGGGGGGTCTGGCTATGGGGGCTCTGGCTATGGGGGGTCTGGCAAAGGGGGGTCTGGCTATGGGGGGTCTGGCTATGGGGGGTCTGGCTATGGGGGGTCTGGCTATGGGGGTTCTGGCTATGGGGGGTCTGGCTAAGGGGGGTCTGGCTATGGGGGGTCTGGCTATGGGGGGTCTGGCTATGGGGGGTCTGGCTAAGGGGGGTCTGGCTAAGGGGGGTCTGGCTATGGGGGGTCTGGCTAAGGGGGGTCTGGCTATGGGGGGTCTGGCTAAGGGGGGTCTGGCTATGGGGAGTCTGGCTATGGGGGGTCTGGCTAAGGGGGTCTGGCTATGGGGGGGTCTGGCTATGGGGGGGTCTGGCTATGGGGGTTCTGGCTATGGGGGGCCTGGCTATGGGGGGGCTATGGGGGGTCTGGCTATGGGGGGTCTGGCTATGGGGGGTCTGGCTATGGGGGGTCTGGCTATGGGGGGTCTGGCTAAGGGGGGTCTGGCTGTGGGGGGTCTGGCTGTGGGGGGTCTGGCTATGGGGGAGGGGTCTGGCTATGGGGGAGGGGTCTGGCTAAAGGGATGAATGTGCAAGTAGAGATACTGGAGCAAAACAATAAAAAACATAACAGGAAGAGGTAGTTGGGTGGACTATTTACAGATGGGCTGTGTACAGGTTTAATGATCTGTACCAACACCAGATCAATGTGGAGCTATATACAGGAAGTACCAGTACCAGATCAATGTGGAGCTATATACAGGAAGTACCAGTACCAGATCAATGTGGAGCTATATACAGGGAGTACCAGATCAATGTGGAGCTATATACAGGAAGTACAAGATCAATGTGGAGCTATATACAGGGAGTACCAGTGCCAGATCAATGTTGAGCTATATACAGGAAGTACCAGTACCAGATCAATGTGGAGCTATATACAGGAAGTACCAGTACCAGATCAATGTGGAGCTATATACAGGGAGTACCAGATCAATGTGGAGCTATATACAGGAAGTACCAGATCAATGTGGAGCTATATACAGGGAGTACCAGTGCCAGATCAATGTTGAGCTATATACAGGGAGTACCAGTACCAGATCAATGTGGAGCTATATACAGGGAGTACCAGTACCAGATCAATGTGGAGCTATATACAGGGAGTACCAGATCAATGTGGAGCTATATACAGGAAGTACCAGATCAATGTGGAGCTATATACAGGGAGTACCAGTGCCAGATCAATGTTGAGCTATATACAGGGAGTACCAGTACCAGATCAATGTGGAGCTATATACAGGGAGTACCAGTGCCAGATCAATGTTGAGCTATATACAGGAAGTACCAGATCAATGTGGAGCTATATACAGGGAGTACCAGTACCAGATCAATGTGCAGCTATATACAGGAAGTACCAGATCAATGTGGAGCTATATACAGGGAGTACCAGATCAATATGGAGCTATATACAGGGAGTACCAGATCAATGTGGAGCTATATACAGGGAGTACCAGTACCAGATCTATGTGGAGCTATATACAGGAAGTACCAGATCAATATGGAGCTATATACAGGAAGTACCAGATCAATGTGGAGCTATATACAGGAAGTACCAGATCAATGTGGAGCTATATACAGGGAGTACCAGTACCAGATCAATGTGGAGCTATATACAGGAAGTACCAGATCAACATGGAGCTATATACAGGGAGTACCAGATCAATGTGGAGCTATATACAGGAAGTACCAGTACCAGATCAATGTGGAAATATATACAGGAAGTACCAGATCAATGTGGAGCTATATACAGGGAGTACCAGATCAATCTGGAGTTATATACAGGAAGTTCCAGATCAATGTGGAGCTATATACAGGAAGTACCAGATCAATGTGAAGCTATATACAGGAAGTACCAGTACCAGATCAATGTGGAGCTATATACAGGAAGTACCAGATCAATGTGGAGCTATATACAGGAAGTACCAGATCAATGTGGAGCTATATACAGGAAGTACCAGATCAATGTGGAGCTATATACAGGAAGTACCAGATCAATGTGGAGCTATATACAGGAAGTACCAGATCAATGTGAAGCTATGTACGGTGAGTACCAGATCAATGTGGAGCTATATACAGGAAGTACCAGATCAATGTGGAGCTATATACAGGAAGTACCAGATTCATGTGGAGCTATATACAGGAAGTACCAGATCAATGTGGAGCTATATACAGGACGTACCAGATCAATGTGGAGCTATATACAGGAAGTACCAGATCAATGTGGAGCTATATACAGGAAGTACCAGATTCATGTGGAGCTATATACAGGGAGTACCAGATCAATGTGGAGCTATATACAGGAAGTACCAGATCAATGTGGAGCTATATACAGGAAGTACCAGATCAATATGGAGCAATATACAGGAAGTTCCAGTACCAATGTGGAGCTATATACAGGAAGTACCAGATCAATGTGGAGCTATATACAGGAAGTACCAGATCAATGTGGAGCTATATACAGGGAGTACCAGATCAATGTGGAGCTATATACAGGGAGTACCAGATCAATGTGGAGCTATATACAGGAAGTACCAGATCAATGTGGAGCTATATACAGGAAGTACCAGATCAATGTGGAGCTATATACAGGAAGTACCAGATCAATATGGAGCTATTTACAGGAAGTACCAGATCAATGTGGAGCTATATACAGGGAGTACCAGTACCAGATCAATGTGGAGCTATATACAGGAAGTACCAGATCAATGTGGAGCTATATACAGGAAGTACCAGATCAATGTGGAGCTATATACAGGGAGTACCGGATCAATGTGGAGCTATATACAGGGAGTACCAGATCAATGTGGAGCTATATACAGGAAGTACCAGATCAATATGGAGCTATATACAGGAAGTACCAGATCAATATGGAGCAATATACAGGAAGTTCCAGTACCAACATGTTTGTGTAACATCAACTTTTACTGTGATTGTTTTCAATTAAAATGGTCAAAAATAATCAAAAATAAACAAAAATAGCTTCTTAAATAAAATATTCACTAGAACTGAGTGGTCGGGGTGTGGGAGGAGGAGGGGAAACCTGAAAATGCCAGACAGGTCTCTAACTCTATTTCTTATTGGTCTATTAATTAATTTACTGGTGATGTCACCAGGAAGGCCAAATCTCCATCCGACCAGAGGACATCATCATAATACAAGGTAAAGTCACAGTGTTATTCCAGCCTCATAGAAACTAAAGAAATACAGAAAAATCACGTTTTTGACTGGGCATTGAACAGACACACATACAGTCCACACACACACACACACACACACACACACACACACACACACACACACACACACACACACACACACACACACACACACACACACACACACTGAGACACACATACACATAAAAACACACTTCTCACAGTCTGTGAAGATGAGAAAGATGGGGCAAAGTATATATTTATTTATTTATTTGGGGGGGGGGGGGGACTTTGGCCACTGACATCCCTGAGAAAACCCCAAACCATCGGATCAGGAGAGAGCTTACCTTCATAAGACACCTTGAAGCCCAGAGACCCGCTGGTGTCGTCAGTCTTGAAGTTGAGCCACATCTGATGACTGGTGCTGACCACCAGGTCTGGAGTAGTGGTCCCTGACAGGCTGCAGGAGACACGGGGGGAGATGTCTTTGTGTT